>NC_056730.1:713668880-713896312 GCF_019279795.1 Protopterus annectens | reverse complement strand
GGCCCGGAGGGCAGACATATTGCCTGTTTGACGTCTTACTCTACTCTACAACTCCGTGCAACCTTTCGTAAATCTGGCCCATGCTCTTTAACTACTTTTAACTTTACTGTGTTTGGCACTCTGCAATTTTACTTTTGACTCTGAAAAAACCTTAAAAAGGCAAATTAGTCAAATGTTTATATTAAAGCAAAATTAAATATGCTAAAAACAAGAAAGGCACAGAGTAATAACTCTGGAATAACATTACAGCCTAACAACCAAACTGACTGAAAAGTAACAGACAAGTAACAGCATTTCTATGCAAGTATCGAGCCAAACACATTTTACTAAAGTATTCAAAACAGATTGGACAATTACACATCAAATATCTTTAAGGACACAAATACTCAACATATGCACACAATGGTCCATTATCTCCTTGCTTTGCTTAGGCTTATTCATCAGATCATAAGCAGAGACATAGATTGTAACCTCTCACTTTAAATATCAAGTAGACACAAGGATACTGGTAACAGAGAACAGTAAGGATGTTACTGACATACATTTGAGGACAAATATGCCATCTATACAGACTGCAATTAGCATTTCTATGCTAGAGATAATTGTTCACATGTCTGTATGTAAGCATGTGGGATTTTAGCAACTTACTTCATAAGCAAAAAATGAAAACATAGCAATGTGTTTATGCCATCTCTCTCTCCCTCTATCTATCTATCTATATATATATATATATATATATATATATATATATATATATATATACACAGAACTTAAGACAGCAATGCAGCTGCTCTACAGCTTAACTGTTTTAAATATACAATGCCTACTTGAATGAAATAGCAAATGTCTGTATTCTGAAGACTCTCACATACATAAGCTATACTTTCTCACTCTTGCTTTCTCACAGCTACATATATTATTTATACACAATACGTATATGTCAACTACATTCTATTCCCTTTCTTGACCTGTCTACACAATTTAAAGGAATTTACTGCATTAGGAAAAGTAATCCACTATATATAATCTATGAATAAAAAATGAGTTTATCAATAGTTTAAAATAAATAATAACCTCACTGTGTTTAAAATAATGAAAAATATTGAAAAGTGAGTTAGGTGATATTGGTCATGTGCCTATTATATTGTATAGGATAACATTAATGATACACCTGACATTGGCAAAACTCTTATCAGCCTTGTTACAAAGACATGTGATACTTAACCTGTGATTGCACTATTAGGACACACACACTGTTGAAATGGCATAGATCTCAATCTGAGTGTTTTCAAAAAATGGCCAAACTGTCCACTTTTGCTGTACTGATAAGCACGTATAAAGGACAAAACGTCATGTCTACAGCTAGTGAGTTTAAGTTTATTGGCCTGAATGCCCCAATAAAGACTTATAAAAAGTAAAACATCAGTGTGCAATCAGAATCCCACTGACTTCCCATGAGGCTCCAAATCCTTGAAAGGAGGTTTAAGGTATTATAATGCAAAGCCTCTGGAATAACGGGGTCTTTTTGGATGAATTTTGCCTATGATTTTCTTTTTTACTTTTCTGTGTCACCTTTTTAACTGGTTGTTTTGTAACATGAAGAATCCTAACACTTTATAAAATGCAAAGTATAGGTAAGTATTTAATCCCCTTGATAAAAAAAAAAAACACTGAAACCAGCTTTATTATGCATGGTCAATAAGTAAATGAAAGCTTGGAATCTGTATCTTCAGTGTTAATATGGTACACATACCTCTTAAATGTCCCTGATTTTCAGGGACATCTCTGATTTTGACTCAAATTTTAGCTCTGTCCCTCTTATCCTTCCTGAAACTGGTAACTTTTGATGGAAAGTGGTGAATTACCCTTAATAAATTATGACAATAATTAAGAGTTTTAGATTTATTTTACTTCAAAAATATATATTAATTCAGTCTCTAAATGTTTCAAATTAATAGTACTAATATTTTAAAAGTGTCCATGATTGTCCATGATTTTTCTGGATTTGTCCATGATTCAGTTGACATTTCTCCCTGATTGGTCGAGAGTTATGTTGATGCAGTGGTGGTAGACAGTCATCAAAGTACAGAACCTGACTCAAACAAAAAATGCTGCATCATGTCGTATTCTTTTACCTTAGAAAGAAGACGCGGGACAACTGTGTGCAGTTGGTACCAACTCCAAACTTTATTGACCGGCCAACATACCTTACAATACACAACAACTTCCTGTCTCACGCCTTGCCATGCACTTTCCCCGCAAAGAGCACTAGCTAAGGCAAGACAACACAGTCCATTGAATACACCACATCTCCTTTTCCATAAGGCCCCTTTTCACTTAACACAAAACCCAGATCTATTCAATTTCTTCCACTTCACTACGAACTTGGTACATTGACACCAAATGCTCACTTAGCCACATTCAGATTACTATAAACCCCAAATGACATTGTTATTTATACCCTGATCTTCACAGATCCAAACGGTCCGCTTGTTAATAACTCTTCCTGATCTGGTCCTCACAACATCACTGTGTGCCGTTCCGGGAAGGCCATTGCAAAATGGCAAGGCCTCATCGGTCTTACTTAGCACACTTTCCGGACACCCAGGGTTTGATTCACAGTCAGGCTCAGATAAGGGAATCAAATGCACACGGTTTCGCCGCACAGTCCCTTGGGGCACATCTACCTTAAATGACCTCGGCAGTAATGCTTTTGATCTACAGTACCTGGGGTCTTCATATCTGTCACCCACACCTGGTCACTGGCAACACATCCCCAGCGGCCTTGCCCGATGGCGCCTGTTGTAGTTTCGCCATTATACACCCTCTTCTCCCCTCTTTCCCCATGAGCCTTCTCCAGTCCGCAGCACAGGGTCCAACCGCGAGGGACGAATCGGAAGAGAGGTCCGCAACCGTCGTCCCATAAGAAGTTCCGCAGGGCTATAACCATTCTGCAGTGGCGTTGTCCTGTACGCCAAGAGAGCCATGTATGGATCAGCACTTTTTAGCAGGTTCTTCACCGTCTGCACTGCACGTTCTGCCTCCTCGCTACTCTGCGGGAACCTGGGCTGCTTGTGACATGCTCGAAGCCATAAGCGGTTGCAAAGGCCGCAAAAGACTGCCCTGAAAACTGAGGTCCATTATCAGACACAAGTACCTCTGGGATACCATGGCGAGCGAAGAAAGATTTTAGGTGGGTGATGACCTCGTTGGATTTGCTATGTTTCAACAATGCGATCTCAAGAAACCTGGATAAGTAGTCCACAGCAAGAAGGTAAGTATGACCTTTAGTTCAAATAAATCTACCACTCTTTGCCATGGTCGGTCAGGACATTCTGTTGGGATGAGGGGTTCAGGAGGATTCCTTCTCTGAGATGCACGTCCTGCATCTTAAAACCATGTCATTTATCTGCTGGCTAAGTCCAGGCCACCAGACGGTCTGACAGGCTCTGGCTTTGCACTTCACAATGCCTTGATGTCCTCATGCAATTTCAACAACACCTCATTACGCATGGCAGAGGGATAACAAGGCGAATCTTTAAAAGCAACCCATCTTTCACTGTTAGTGTGGACCGATCTGGCCAGTAGCTCTTCAGTAAGGGTTCCTGGTTCGATACAGCTGCCACCCCTGGCTGCACAAGTCCATGACCCGCACACACACTGTCCGCTTTCAGCTGCTCCCGTAGTGTTTGGAGGAAGGATGGCTTCACCTGCATGTTTTCCACAATACTGTTCACGAGATATCCGTGTCCTCCATTAACTCCGTTTCCTCCGGGTTAGCTTGGTTTTAAGTGGAGAACGTGACAGGGCATCTGCCACCCACAGTGATTTCCCTGGAGCGCATTGCACCGTGTATGAGAACTGCATCAATCTCATCCTAAAGCGTTGGATTCTGGTAGAAGATCCAGCCTGACCTCCCAGCAATGAAACCAGGGGTTTGTGATCAGTCTCTAGACAGAACGATTTGCCTAATAGGTAATCTCGAAAGCTTCACATGCCCAGGTAGACGCTAGAGCCTCTTTCTCAACCTGTGCATATCGTTGCTCTGTGGGTGAGAGTGACCTTGATGCATGCCACGGGTCTCCAGCCGCCTCCCATTGTTGCTGCAACACACTCCCTAACCCAAAGGAAGAAGCATCCATGAAACCTTCGTATCCCTCTCCGGTCATACACAGCCAAAACTGGAGGTGAGGTGATTGCCTCTTTTAAGTCCTTGAATGCCTTTTCCTGGTCCCCACCCCAGTACCAGCTGTTCTTTTTGATAATAAGTCTCTCAAAGCTCTGTCCCTCTCAGCCAAATGAGGGATGAACTTCCCACCTGATTCACCATGCCCAGGAAACTCCTAAGTTCTCCTACTGTAGCAGGTGCCGCCATCTCCGTGATGGACGCTGTCCTCCTTGGGTCCGGCTTATACCAGCATTCGTAATGACATGGCCCAAGAAAGTCACTGTGCCCTCGACAGGTCACATTTCCCTACATTCAACGTAATACCTGCTTCTTCCAGTCTCTTTAATACCGCTGAAGCCGGGCATCGCTCCTCCTGGCAACGCCCAGACCAACACATCGTCCATGTGACAAATCACACCCTCTAATCCTTCAATAACCTCTGCCATCATGCTGAAAGTGTTCGGTGCAGAATTAATGCCAAAGGGAAGGCGATTGAAACGAAACGCCCAAAAGGGGTTATGAATGTGGTAAGCGCCGCCGACTCCTCTGACAAAGGAATTTGCCAAAATCCCATATTGGCATCCAGTTTGCTAAACACCTTCGCCCCAGCAAGCATCCCAAGACTCTGCTCAACCGAGGGCAGCACAACCTTTCCCTGCATAATTATTCATTTAGCTTAGTGTAGTCTACACATAGTCTCAGCCTGTTACTGTCTTTCTTTGGGACTACCACCATGCCTGCACACCAATCAGTAGGTTCTTCCATTCTGCAACGACACCCAGCGCCCATCCTCATTAACTCCTCTTTCACTTTCCCCATCAATGGCAGTGGTATCCTCCTGGGGTCTTCAGAGAGTATGGCACCGCCTTTGGCTGAAGCTTTATGTGGTATTTCGCTGCACTACCCCAACCCAGAGCATAAGTCCGGTATGAGGTCTTCAAAGACTCCATGGTGATAGTGTCAACACGCTTCAGGAGGCCCAGCCCCAAAATAGCAGGAAGGCCTAAAAGCGGCATGGAGTCTTTTTACAACATACACTTTCTCACATGTCTGTCTTTGTCCATAGCCAAGCTGAAGCTCCAAGGATCCTGTAACCTCCAGTGGCATCCCTCCAGGACCCAACAAGGGTTTCTCCGGCTGCTGGAGCACAGGAGCATTCTTCCCACTGAACAAGTTGTGCAGGTCTGACTTGGAGATAACAGTAACATCCGCCCCCATGTCAAGCTTGAAAGTCATAGGTGTGCCCTGTATTTTCACCTCCACAAGCCAGGAATGGTTCCCGGAGGAGACAGAACCAAGGAAGAACCCCTGTTCTTCACGCTCACCCGGCTCCTCGGCTTCCTCAATACTCTGCACCGCCTTGAACTGTCGGCAGACCCGCTGGTAGTGGCCCTTCTTCCCACACGAGCGACATCTTGCAGCAGTCGCCGGGCATAGGAGTCTATGGTGAAATGGCCCCCCACACCTGTAACACTGCGAGCTCGGGGCGTCTTTACTCTTTTGCGTCTGGCGCTGAAAAATCGGTGCCAAGGGCTTGCCCCAACCTTTCGAGGCCTCTGGCCTGCGTCTGGCGTCCGGTGGTGTCTGCACGGCATTCACGTTATACTGCAGGGCGGTACTGTCGCACCGCAAGGCTGTTTGCTGCTTCTTGACCTCCTCCGACTGTCTGGCCATATTTACAGCTCTCTAAGTCCAACTCTTTCTCCATCTGCATCCGCCGACAGTCTGGTGTCTGCCAAGCCCACAACAATTCTATCCCTTATAAGCTCGTGCAGCGTCCCATAATTGCAATGTTCGGCTAAAGCATGCAGGGCAGTAACAAAACCATCAACAGTCTCGTTCAGTTCTTGTTTTCGCATGTTAAATCGTAACGTCAGAAACAATGTTCTTTTGACAATAAAAATCTTTCAAACCCTCCTTCACTTTGGCATACTCCTGGTGCTCTGCCTCGGTTAGCTTGAGGCCTCTCAAGACATCGCCGGCCTCATCGCCCATACAGTATATCAGGTGCTCACCTGGTTCCCTTCTGGGTTGGAAGATAAATTACTGGCCTGCCGGAACCGCTCAAACCGGGCGATCCATCGTGTCCATTCGTGGGGTTTGGAGAAGTCAAAGGGCTTGGGCGGCTGAATACTGAATGTAGCATTGGGAGCGCTTAGCCGCCATGTTGATTCTAGCTCGTGGCTGCCGACCATTCTCGTCCGACATGTCCGCCTCCACGGCACTTGGCCACTGCACGTCCGCAGCAAGAGGTCAGCACTCCCAGGCACAGCCACACAGCACTTCTGACACCATGTCGATTCTTTTACCTTAGAAAGAAGACGGACAACTGTGTGCAGTTGGTACCAACTCCAAACTTTATTGACCGCCAACATACCTTACAATACACAACAACTTCCTGTCTCACGCCTTGCCATGCACTTTCCCCCGCCCCCAAAGAGCACTAGCTAAGGCAAGACAACACAGTCCATTGAATACACCACACATCATTGGTGGGTCTGACTTGTGATTTAGTGACTGCATGTACACACAGTACAGCTACACCTTTTTGGTGTCACTGTTGAGCATTTCAACTGATCGCAAAAGGCATGCACAGTTAGAAAGAACTGCTATTTGGTGATACACGGACAAAGTGCATGAGCCAGTTATACTAGCATATCTACAAATATGACTCTCCTTGTAGAGCTCTACAAGTGGGGTTTATCCTCTGAACTATTCAGCATTTATCTTACTTCTGGAAGATCATATGCTAAGGGACAGAGCACAGTTCTGCCAGAGTATTTTGTGATGTCACATATCAATTAATTAAGTGCACTCATCCCTCACACATATATCAGCTCACCCACATGCCACTAAGAAGCATCCAAATGCAAATTAAAAACAACAATGAAGGTTTCACACTATAATTGCTAACAACTGATACACAAATATGTACTTTATTTTATTTAAATTTGTTTACTTATATAGTGCACTAAAATCCTAAAGTACGGGTAGGTTGAAGGGCTGTCCACCCATATGGGGATGGAGAAAGGGTATTCCTGATTCATCATGGAAGCACTTCTTTCTAAATTAACTGATGCAGTAAGAACATGACTGCTATTCCTAACATCAAGGATCTCTCTGATAAGTCCTTTGGTTGAACAGAATCCTAAGCAGTACAATGATCCGAGACATAACATAGGAAATAATATATGTCAGGATCATCAGAAAAATGCTAAGAACAGGGAAATACTCTAGCAAGCAGGCTCAAGTCCATGTTGGCAGACAAGGATGTTATCTGAGATAAGAGCATTACGGACCCAAGAAACCAAGGTGCCAAAGCCTCCCAACAGCAAACCAAGCAAGCACTGGAGGTGGCTAACCTTAAACAGTAGCAGATAAGACTGCAGTCAGCATCAAAGGGAGGAATGTCCACTGGTACAGAAAATGTCAAGGGATGAACTATGAATCTATTTCACCTGCAGCACAGTTATTTTGAGGTTGGGGTGATTCCTTGAAAAGACTGCACTGTAATTGGGATTATAGAACTCAAACTCTGTCCAATTCATACCCTTTGCAAAGAACCAGGAGAAAAGGGACCTGCCAGGAATAGTAACCACATTCTTAGGAAACTGGAAATAGAACCCCCACCCCACACATGCATGCACCTACATACATGTAGCTTACCCTCCACGTGTGTGTGTGTGTGTGTGTGTGTGTGTGTGTGTATACATATACCCTCCACATACTAATATACATAGGGAGGGCAGGACAAAGAGCACTAGTATCCAGAAGAGACAGAGCCATAAGAAAAGAAAACATCCATGACCAAAATCCCACACCACAGAGTCAAGAACAAAATGCCAAGACAAAACTTTGTCAGACAGGGAGTTCAAATGCCTCAAAAGGTGAAGATTTTCATGTGTTGATAGAAATTAGCCCTCCCAAAGCTGGGGCAACCTGCAAGACAGCCAGAACTGGACCTCCACTGACGGCAAAGAACAAGAAATGTACTATCTCTTCTGTTGAAATCAAAACTCAGCAACAGGCATGCTGATCAATACAGACAACTGTAACAGCCCATTAAGGAGGTAAAAGGTACTAGTACTCATTTGAACTCAGAAAGGCTTCTCAGAATTCCAAAATCTTCCAACAGGACCCTATTATGGATATCAGGATTCTGAGAAAACAAGCTTGGCCCACCACCCAACGAGTGCTTGGAATTGCCCCCAAAGGGAGGATAACCTCCCTGACTACACCCAGAGGGAGATTCTAAACCATGGAAGGGCAACTGCAACAGCCCTAAGGCACACTGTTGAAAACATCCTGTGCACTTCAAAGAATGGGGAGCTAGTTAGAAACACATAACTGTGGTCATCCATATCTGATATTCAAGCTACACTGCCTGGAAATGAGTGACGGTCCAAAGGGGAATATGCAACTAGTGTGGGGAACAAAGCTTCCTGCCTAGAATGGACAGCCCCTGGGTAAGAGCTTAAAGGGACCTTGTACCTAGAGGGGGCCATACTGAAGGATCACCATTAGTGAACTCAGGAGCCTCTCACTAGAAACTGTCCCAAGGAAGCCTAAAAAGTACAGTTGTGTACCTACCATAAATGTAGATGTTCGACTGTATTCACTGTTACAGTCATTACACTTGGGTTATCCTGCTGGCAGGCTACCCGCAGTCTGCCCGAATTCCAAAGTCTAGGTCCGGCGTCAGTTGCTGTCGCCTCTTCCCTGACGTCAGTGTGCCAGGGGTATAAAAGATGCAGCCAACGCCATTTTCTTCAGTTTTTCTTGCCCCAGATGTCAGGTGCCCCCAAAATGGTAGGCTAAAAATTTATGCCAATAAGTATGCATGCAATAACATAAACATTTCCTTCATCTACAAGCAAATACACTACATAGGTTGTATAGGATAGAGAAGTACAGATAAGTCCCAGCAAAGAAAAGGGGGATGGTGGTTGGGTAACCTGGACTGCAACAGTGAATACACTCTAACATCTACATTTATGGTAGGTATACAACTGTACTATGTTCATCGTGTTTCACTGTTGCAGTCATTACACTTGGGTTGAATCCCAAAGCTGAGGTAGGGTGGCTGGGTCTAAATAGGATTAGGAGAGGCTATAAGGCCCTGCAAAACTGCAGTGGCAAAGCCTGCTCTGGATTTAGAGTAGAGTGGTAAATGGTAGTGCTTGGTGAAAGTGTGCACTGAACTCCAAGTTGCAGCCTCTAAAATGTCTTTGGTTGGTACCCCTCTGAGGAAGGCTGCTGCTCTGGTAGAATGTGGCCTAATGTCCTTAGGAATTGATTTGCCATGTTGTGAATAACAGAATCGAATGCAGTGACCTATCCATTTCGAAATAGTCTGCTTTGAGATAGGCTTTCCTTGTGATCCTGCAGCATATGCCACTAAAAGTTGCTCAGTCTTTCTGAAAGCTTTAGTTCTGTCCAAGTAGAAACGCAGCTGTCTGTGTATGTCCAAAGAATGCAGGAGTCTCTCACCCTTATTCTGTGGGTTTGGATAAAAAGTAGGTAAATGAATGGTTTGGTTAAAGGCCACACTGGACAATACCTTAGGCATAAATGTAGAGTTAGTCCTCAGAGAAACCCTGTCTGGATGGAAAATGATGAAAGGTTCCACAGCCATGAGAGCCTGTAACTCTGAAACTCGTCTTGCAGAGGTTATTGCTAGGAGCAGAGCTGTTTTCCAAGATAAGAACTTTATTTCAGCTGTACTGGCTGGCTCAAAATGCGGTAGTGTTAAGTTTCTCCAAGACATAATTGAGGTCCCATGTAGGTATTGGTGCTCTCCTTGGAGGTCTTAAGTTTTTGACCCCTCTGAGGTACTGCCTTAGCAATGGGTGAGAAAAAATAGGTGGTTCCGTGTTGTAATGAGCTGAAATGGCAGAGGCATGGATTTTAATTGATGTGAAAGATAGGCCTTTGTCCAGCATCTCAGTTAGGTATTGTAAAATCTGAGGAATATTTGGTACAAGCGTGTCAATTCCTTGTGCCTGGTTCCAAGCACAGAATCTCTTCCATTTTTTTGCATAAGATTTTCTGGTACTTGGCCTCCTGGCCTCCAAAATAACATCCATCACTGCTTTAGAGAGAGGTGTGTTCTGAATGGCTACATTATTTGCCGTGCTGCCACATTAAGGGTCCTGAGTTGGCTGTGCAGGATCTGATTGTTTCGTTGGGTCAGTAAATGAGGAATTAGAGGCAATGTCCAGGCTGGGCCTTGAGACAAGCTCTTTAGAATTGGGTACCAGTGCTGGCGGGGCCAGTCTGGGGCAATCAGAATAATTTTTGTCTTCTCTTGTCTGACTTTCAGGAGTACCTTGGGAAGGGGAGGCAGAGGAGGAAAGGCATATACTGTCAGGGCTTTCCAGCTGAATGAGAGAGCATCCACTTTCCATGCTTGCTTGAGATAAGTCCTTGTGCAGAATCTCTGTAGTTGGCAGCTGTGAGGGGAGGCAAAAAGATCTATGTCTGGGCATCCCCATTTCTTTGTTATCATGCTGAAGACTTGTGGATCCAGTTTCCACTTGTGGGGATCCGTAATGTTTCTGCTTAGTTCGTCTGCCAAAGTATGGCAGGAATTGTGCTTACAAATGTACTTGATAAGTCAATGCTGTGTCCCACAAAGTCATGGTTTGTCTGCAGAGGGGGTAGGAATGTGTGCCTCCCTGTTTGTTTATGTACCACATGACTGTGGTATTGTCCGTCCTTATCAGTAGTTGTCCTGGATGAAGAAAGTCCTTGAAAGCTGTCAGGGCATTCTGAACAGCTAGCATCTCTTTTTGATTGATATGAAGATGCATTTAGCTTGAGGGCCATGCGCCCTGAATACATTTTCCTGCCATGTGGGTCCCCCAAGCATAATCTGAAGCATCTGTTGTTCTTGACTGCCTGGCCGTGGGTAGGTTGAATGGCTGTCCCTTGTTGAGGTGACAGGACTGTGCCCACCATCGAAACTCCTGTTGAAGGCAAGGAATGAGGGTAATCAATGTTTCCAGGCTGTGGAATGAGGGTAATCAATGTTTCCAGGCTGTGGCAATGTTGAGTCCAAACACTTTTTAGATACCAATGTAGTTTCCTCGTATGCAGTCTGGCATATGGAATTAGCAGAATGCAGAACGCCATGAAGCCCAAGGCCTGCAGAATTTTTCTTTCAGTTAACTGGGTCTTTGTTGCCAACATTGTGAAGTAAGAAGTCAGTTGCATTTGCTTGTCTGGCGTGAGATAAGCCATCTGAGCAGCTGTATTTAAGCTTGCACTCAGGAATAATATCTCTTGAGAGGGTACTAATTTTGATTTCTTTTCGTTTACTGTGCACCCTAGGCAAATCAATAATCTTTTTACAAACGCCAGGTGCTCTAGTAGAATGTCCTTGTTCTCTGCTTGAATAAGGCAATCGTCTAAGTAAGGATATATTTGAATTCCTCTTTGTCTGCAATATGCAATTACTGGTGCCAGGCATTTTGTGAAGACCCTGGGTGCAGTAGATAAGCCAAAGGGCAGTGCAGAGAATTGGTAGTGCATTGAGCCAGCTATGAATCTGAGGTATCTTCTGCAAGACTGTCTGATTGGTACATGCAGGTATGCCTCTTTTAGGTCCAAAGTTACAAGCCAAGTCTTCTTGCCCAGCATGGGCAGAAGCTGCTGCAAAGTCAACATTTTGAATTTTGGAACGTCCAGGAATGTATTCAGAATAGACAGGTCCAGTATTGGCCTCCAGGCTTTGTCTTTTTGGGGTACCAAGAAAAGCCTTGAGTAAAAACCTTGTCCCTGCTCTTGCTGTGGTACTCGCTGAATGGCCCTCATGTCCATGAGGGATGAAACTTGTTTTTGTGCCTGTGCCCATTGAATGTGTGGCAGGTATGGCATACCTTTTGTCCTTGGCAGGGTGTGAAAGTGGAACCTGTAGCCCTGGGACACTATATTCAAGACCCATTTGTCCTGGGTGATCATGTGCCAGTTTTGTGAAAAAAGTGCTAGTTTCCACCCAAGGGGGCTGCCAAAAGATAAGTGCTTGGTGCTGGCAGAGGGAAGTCATTGGGACTATTTCCTGTATGGCTGTGATTTGTCTTCTCCGCTTCTGGAGGTAGAAGCGGCCCACTGTTTAGGCCTGTATGAGCTCTGGGGCTGGGATCTTCCTCTAGGGCGTCTGTATCTGCCCCTTTGTGGTCTGTATGACACTGGAAAGGACCAATTCTTAGTAGGCCAGTTTCTGCTAAATCTGGGTGGCTCTACCTGTAAGAAATCCTTTACTGTTTGCATAGATTTCGCTTTGTCCTCCATTTTCTTCAACACCTCCTCTGCTTTAACACCAAATAAAGTATCATGCTGTAATGGAGCATCTAGTAATTTTGCCTTAACATGATCAGGTAGAATCTGTTCCTTTAACCAAGCATGCCTTCTAATGACAGAACCCATAACTACGGCCCTGCAAGAGGCCTCTAGAGAATCAAAACCACATTGCAATGTATGCTTTCCCACTTGTTCAGTTGCATGCAATAAATCCTGCATTTCCTTATTTTCTGCACAATAAGAATTTGCCAACATTTTCTGTTTTAGCAGTGACATTAAGTATTGCTGATATTTAAGCATATGAAATTGACAGTTTAAGCCCTCACAGCCAAAATAGCAGAAGTGTAAACTTTCTTCCCCCATCTGTCTAGTGCCCTAGAATCCCTGTCAGAGGGGATAGGGTTTTTTGCAGTAGAAGCCTTGACCCCTTTGGGACGCTGAGAAATAGTTTCTGGATCAGCAGCAGGGTTTTTGTAAAGAAATTTATGAGTCTGGAACCATGTAGTATCTGTCTGGTTTTACAGGGGCAGGGGGTAAAGAGTCAGGAGAAAGGGCGGACTCTGAAAATACATCATCTACAATGTCTAATACAGGGGGAATAGCAAGTGGCCTGTGCTGAGGCTGTAAAAGAAAATCTCTTAAGCCTTTTCTTTGATTCTGAGTAGTCTTGGCTCTCCCAGTGGAAGTGCTCCCTCATGGTATGTAGGGTTTCCCCAAAAGATAAATCCTCAGGAGGAGAGGCTGAAGGAATGGATTCTTCAGCATCAGAAACCTCATAGGGAGGAAGAGAGTATTCCTTCTCAGAAGAGGAGTCAGAGGAAATGGAAACCTGATCTGAAGATTCATATTCTGTCTCTTGCCTAGGCCTTTTATCAGGAGGGGGATGGGATCAAGGTAATTAGGTCTTCGGCCATTTTGAGCATCTGTTTTTTAGGCATGGAAGTCTGTCCAGGAGAATGCTATACTTGTTTCTTTGTCTTTAGAGCTGCTTTAGTCTTTGCTTTGGAAGCTGAGGTTGGCTTTACATATAGCTGTGTAGGTCTGAAAACACCCTCAGAAGCCGATGCCTGCTCAGCGGCTCCGGACCCATCTGAGGGAATAGTTTCCGAGTGTCCAATATCTTGAGTATCCAGAGGCCTAGCTGGCGCCCCATGGGAATCGGCAGCGGCCTGTGGCTCTGAGGTAGCGGGCATCAGGGGTTGCGAAAGCGCCTCACTGAGAACCGGCGAACTGGCGACTGGCTTAGCAGAAGCCTCGTCATCGGTTTTGGACCTCGGATGCCTGTCCTTTTCCTTTTCCTTGCACTTTTTATAAACTCTGGTTGTCGGTTGTTCCGACGGCATTATATAATTGAATCTTCGGCCAAAGTAATGAAAGGCAAAATCATACCGACGCTTAATAGTGCGCTGGTTAAATCTAGCACAAAACCGACAGCTAGCAACGTTGTGATCAGGGCCTAGGCAAGGAATACAGTAAGAATGAAAATCCTTATGAGGTATTTGCTTCCCACAAGAAATACAATTGTTAACTTTTTCTGACATCGGTTTGGAGCAAGAAAAAAGTTTCCCCAATGGGGTACTTAGCTTTAATGAAGACTTAAAATCTGAAATTCGATTTTGAAAATTTCAGGAGTCGGCCGACCGGCACTTGCGAACTGCTTTTGCTTCGAGCACAGCGAGGCAAGAAAGACTGAAGAAAATGGCGTTGGCTGCATCTTTTATACCCCTGGCGCACTGACGTCAGGGAAGAGGCGACAGCAACCGACACCAGACCTAGACTTTGGAATTCGGGCCGACTGCGGGTAGCCTGCCAGCAGGATAACCCAAGTGTAATGACTGCAACAGTGAAACACGATGAACATCGGGTGGTCCAAAGACCACTACATCTACAAAGGGAGATGCAGAAAGGATATCCTCTGACCATAAATGCCCCTGATATCCAACATGAGGAATATTTGATAAATGAGGAACCTAAAAGTCAAAAGTGTTGTGGAGTGTTGATTAACCGAGCCCTTACCGGTGCACGCTGTGCTATTTCCGGATTCTACTGGTTGGCGTAGTCGCTGGCGTTCTGAAGACTGCTGTTTGCCGGGGAACAGGTGCTCCTTCAAGTATCATCAGTCGGTCGATTACAGGCCGAATTGTGGTGTTCAGATCTGTTTTTTGATGTTGTGAGGATTTATTATTGGACCTACTCGGGTTTCATCTATATTTAGACCTTATTGCGGACAGTTTTGGACATTAGGTAGATATATTTTTTCATATCCAAGTAGTCGCACATGGTTTGTGCGACACGTGTTTTTGGATTCTTTGGTTCATATATTTTTGGACTATATATGGGTGTAAAAGTTTTGGGATCTTGTGAATACGTTTCATATTGGGTCCAAAACAATATTTTTTACCAGTTATTACCAATTATGGCCAGGTTCATTATTGACCATTTCATATTATAATTACAGGTAATGTAGGTTTTGTGTTAGGATCTTCCAGACCTACACAACCTACACTCAGTGACGTTTTAGGTTATTTGATGTTTTCATCACTATGAGAAGTGTCTGTATTTTCTTTTTTTGGAATTAACAGCTTTATATGTTGAGTCATACAACAAAATACATGGTGTACTATTTTTTTGTAATGGTTTGACACTTTTCAAATGAGAAAGTGAAACCAAGTCTGATATGCTTTTCAGTTTTTAGTTGTTTGTATGCATTATATACATACAGGATGCAGTAATTTCTTTTTGATTGAGTCATTACTTTTGGTCCTTTACAAGACCTTTTCTCATTGTATATATTTACCATCCATGCAGGCATACTACCATTTTTGGGATAGCTAAACTACATTTATTCGATATCTTTAAATTCATTTGTTTTTCTGATGCCATACCCTATATTTTTTCACGTTTTAAATATTTGATCGGATTTTGATTATTGGAGTTGGGAAACAACTACTGGATACGTTTGTGGTACAAATACGCAGCAAGGTGACTGTTAGGTCTTCATGTCACTAGGGCTGCTGATTGTACTTGGCCATAGGTTTTATACTGATATCCTGAGACATACATTATATGTGGTCATAAATAAGTTTTGAACTGTTCAATATATATATATATATATATATATATATGTGTGTTTTTTTAGTTGCCGAAATCTTGGCTTCTTGACAGCATTGGGACATCAGTCTACACAATTTGATGCCTATATTTATATTTTTTTGGGAAAGGGCCAGGACACAGATACGCAGTAGGGCGACTGGAAGGTTTCTTCATCGCTGGAACTGCTTATTGTATTTGTTTACTGGTTTGATATTTATTGATTTAACACTTATACACATTTGGTGGTCATTTGTAGACCCAAACTGTTTATTGTTTATTCGTCTTTGTAGGTTTCTTGGATACTAGAGTACCTAGAGTTGGTATTTGGCATCAGAGTTTCATTTGGTGTACAGTTCAGTGTTGTTATAGCTGTCTCAAAAGTTTTAGGTTTGTTTGCCTGCTATTTACTTAGTTATATATTTGATATTGCTATCTAAGATCTGGTTTTGTTGGACCAAACATGGCACTCTCACCCTTAATTCAGGGATTATCTTCAGATTTGGATGATTTATCTGTTTTTGGTTTGGGGGCTCGTAGTTCCCAACATACAGTGGATATTAATGGTCCTGATTTGAGTAGTGAATGTGAAATGTTTTTTAGTAGATTAAACAAAAACATGAAGACGGTCCGGACGAATGTCTGGCACCTACGTCTTTTTAAGGCATATCAGCGGAAAAAGATTACCCCACGTGGACTTAGGGTCAAGGTGCAACCTTTGGTATCTAATATAGATGACAAATTGATAGATGATTAGGGCCATATTTAACAACTTGCATCTTCTAAATTTGTTGATGCCTTGGCCGATTTCTATGAACGTAGGGTACAAACAGGGGTTAAAGATTTAGAAGTCATTTGTTCAAAGTCTAGCAAGTTTGAAACTTGTGATTTGTTTTCAACACAAGTTAAAAAACTAACTACTGATTTATCTAAGTTAGAATCAAGTTTAAAGGAAAGAAAGCTTAAAATATTCTTTAGGGATGTAGGTGACTACGAGAGAGGGAAACCTTTTGACACTTCCAAGAATGTGTCCTTTAGATTACCTAAGGACAATAATGATAGCTATAAAAGGTTTTCCACTCCCAAAAGAAAGAGACCTAAATCCATTTTAAAGAAAAACTTGGACTCTTCTAGCTTTACCTCTGGGGAAGATACTTCTTCCAATACAGAATGTGAATCGGAGGGGAATCAGCCCGATGTTTCACCCAATGCCAAAATAATTAATTCATCCCACCCTTTGGGTTTAGATACAGATGAGGGGGGCGGAAGCACAAAAAAAGACAGGCCCAAACAGGATCTGGAGTCCCTCTTGAAAATGATGATAGAACATTGATTAGCCATTGTAATGTTCACAACATTTCCTCTGTGGAGTTAACCAATACACAAATTAAGTTATTAAATAAAGGGTTAAACTTTGTTCCTGGCTTTTTTGTTCCTGAATTCTCTTTAGCCCAGGATGTGGCCAATTTTTGTCGATTGTTAAATCTCAAATTGTTTTATTCTGATAGTGATGGTGGTACATCCCAAGAATTTAGGTTTAAGAAATCCACCTTCAATCCACCCATGACACACTTAGTAGGTGTTTTTTTCAAAAATGTGTTAAAGGATTTACATTGCAACCTTAGGGATTTTCCTATTTCATATAACAACTTGTCCATGGATGAAATACTTAGTCTTGAGGAACTTGTTAATAATAAGAACTTGGTTATTACTCAAGCGGATAAAGGTGGGGCAGTGGTGGTTTTGGATAAGGCCGCTTACAATAAAGAGGCTATGAGACAATTGGGTGATGAAGAATATTATATGTATATGCCCTTGGATCCATCCCCCCATTTTCAACAGAAGATTGAACAGTTTTTGATTAAAGCCATTGAGGAGGGCATTATCACACAGGCCATAAAGGAACAACTTATGGTTTCATCTCCCAATAAACAGTGCTTCTACATGTTGCCTAAGATACACAAACAGGCCATGAATCCACCAGGTCGACCCATTGTTTCTGGACAAGGGTCCCTTACTGAACCATTATCGGAGTACCTGACTTATTATCTTAAACCATTACTTCCTCACATTAGAGCTAGAATTCAAGATACCACCCAGTTCTTGGACATACTTGATGATACACAGCTTGAATCCCACTGGTTATTATGCACTCTGGACATCACCTCTCTGTATACCAATATCCCACATTGGGCTGGTCTACAAGCTTTGGACTATTGGTTGGTTAAATCTGGGCTTTACAAACCCGGATTTAATACATTTTTGGTATGTTTGACTGAATACGTGTTAACCAGTAATATTTTTTATTATCAAAATCAATGTTTCTGGCAAAAGAAAGGGACTGCGATGGGTGCATCTTTTGCACCCATCTATGCAGATCTCTTTATGGCATATTTAGAGGAGATCATGATTTATGACCCTAATCATAATATTTACATGTGTGAGATGGACATCTGGCGTCGTTATCTGGATGATTGTTGGTTGGTGTGGAAGGCGGATGAAAACTATCTTAAAGAGTTTCTTGATTATCTCAATGATAATATATGGGGAATTGAATTCAAGTTGACTTTCCATAGATCCAGAATTGTTTTTCTGGACGTGGAGATCAACAGAAATATGGATGATACGTTATCCACTACAATATTTAGAAAATTTTCGGAATTTAATTCCCTACTACATGCTTCCAGCTTCCACCCACAACATATCATCCAGAATATACCAAAATCTCAATTTCTAAGGGCCAGAAGAATTTGCTCCAACCAACAGTCCTATACAAAGTCTCGGGATGACCTTGCCCATAGATTTTTAGAGAGGGGTTATCGTACAGGTACTGTGAATTTGGCAAAAAGGTGGGCTTCTAACTTGAATAGGCAGGATTTATTGCGTTACAGACAGGAAGAAAGATGT
This sequence comes from Protopterus annectens, assembly GCF_019279795.1. Taxonomy (NCBI): domain Eukaryota; kingdom Metazoa; phylum Chordata; order Ceratodontiformes; family Protopteridae; genus Protopterus; species Protopterus annectens. Next base: position 713,877,846 of record NC_056730.1, on the reverse strand, counting down.
GACCCAACAACCTATACGATTGGTTACTACCTATGGACGGAACTCAAAGGGTTTTATCAATATTATTCAGAGGCATTGGAATGTCTTGATGGCAGAAGAAAAACTTCACCCTTTCCTTAGAGATAGATGTTGTTTCTCATTTAGAAGGGACGTACAATAGGTTCTAGGCTTAGCCATTATAAGAGACCTCCTTTTGACTCTACAATGTCCACTCAAACATCTCTCAGAGGGGGATCAGTTTTAGGATGTATCCCATGTGGTCATTGCTCATATTGTGTCCGTGTTTTACATACCCGGGAATTCACCAGTAAAAATACCTCTATGATTTTTGACATTAAATTTTGGGCCAATTGCAGTACGGAGTGGGTCATCTATTTGGTGACCTGCACTTGTTCTGCTTTTTATGTGGGGCAGACTTCTAGATCCTTTCGCCTCAGAATCTGTGAACATCTTAGCGATATTAAGAATCAACGACCCAATAATGCTCTATACAAACACAGTCTGAAACATATTACAGCTTCTTTCAAGTTTGTTATTATTGACCATATTAAAGGTGTTTGTAAAGACAAAAAAGGTTGGCATGATATGCTCAATTTTAAAGAAAAGAAATGGATAGTCAAACTTGGAGCTTTATTTCCACCTGGTCTTAATGACCAATTCTAATTATCAAATGTTTGTTGTGATTGGTTCTAAGGACATTTACCCAGCTATATATATATATATATATATATATATATATATATATATAAATATATATATAGACACTGGGTTGTGAACATTTTGCATGTTTGTCATCCACTGAAGAAGGCTCTGTGAAGCCGAAACCGGTTTGGATTTATTACTTATGTGATATTCAGGGGATTTTTCCCTTGTGTTTCAATAAATGATTGAATTCGGCACTTTCTTCACTTGCTGGCTTGTTTCCTCTGGAACCTAAAAGTCACCCATATCAAGAAAGGGTCAGTTTGCTTAGAGAACTGCATCATGAAAGAGGGGCTCCCAAACAGTAAACCAGTTGCAGAGAAAACTCCCCCCATTACCTCATGGGGAGTTAGAGACAGGAGTTAAGTACCTGCCTCCCAAGAAAGTGGTGATGCAGCCAAATGGACAAGACAATAAGACCACGCAGACCTGAAAGAACTGAAGAGGGGAAGCCTCCACTGTTACTGAGCACCTATGTTTGGGTCTGCCACAAAGGAATACATTAACAAGGGAAGATGAAGAACCCATAGAGAAGTGAACATACCCTTCTTTGTGAAACTCTTAAGGGGGCTTAACCATCGATGCAAACTTAAGAGTCATTCAGTCTTTCCATCTAAAGACCTAGGAAGACTGGACCAAAAAGGGGAGACTAGCCCTGGACCCTTACAAAAGTTCATCCAATAAAAGGGCCAAGGCAGACACGGGGTCCTCCGACCTATACTTATGGTACCTGTCAGGCCTCTTGCTTCTTCTGGAAGAGTGAGAAAGCAGACGCCAATTGAAAAGACAGTAAATATCCAAGATGATGGCATGCAAGACTGCAACCCTTGTCCAAAAAGATCACTGTTATTGTCCCTGGTGGGACATTCTCACTTATAATGAATACTGCACACACACTGCTGAGCATACTGTTGTAGCTTAAACATCCACTGCAGGTAGTAAACAGCATTTAAGGTACAGCATTACAAGCATGCCATTCTAAAGGGTCAGTGAGAGATCATCAATGAATTCACTATGAGGAAATCAAGCCTACACAAGTGAAACAAACAGCTGAGGGCCTCAGGCCTCAACACAGCAGAGCACTATGACTTCTTCCCAAATCTGTCACCCTTTTGTCTCACTCTGCATTCCACCTGGTGGGAAAAGCATGTCATCTCTGGGTATTTACTATTTTATTGAAAGCTTTGTTAATCAATTAAGTGACCAGGATCCTTTTTCAGTTATGACTCATCTGCAGAAGGGCAGAGTAAACACAGCCATAGCCCGTACTCAGTACTAAGCACAATACAGACTGTGCATAAAATATCATTAAGCACAACTAGTATAAAATTCTGAGCACATTTACCTTACAATATTATACAGAAGCTCAGTTAGCATCAGATATTCAGCACAAGTACCTTACAATGTTATAAGTTGCAGAAGGTCAAAGCAATCTGACTATGGTGACTGCTGCTAAGGTTTACTGCTTAGTGTTCAACAAGAAGAATGATACACATATTAACATTTGCCAGGGGTTACTTAAAGCACAGTGGATACAACAGTAAGAATTGAAAAATAGGTTATACTAAGTGAACTACAGCCAAGCAACTACCTAATGAGTCCTATGTATCTCTGTAATCTACCTTCAGTTATTTACATTATGTGAACTGCAGAGAGGTGCAGACAGCATATAACTACTTAACCACTCAGTATACATCTATCTAATCTACCTTTACTTAGTTACATTATGTGAACTGCAGAGAGGTACAGACAGCATATAACTACTTAACCACTCAGTATACATCTATCTAATCTACCTTTACTTAGTTAAATTATGTGAACTGCACAGAGGTACAGACAGCATGTAACTACCTAATCACTCAGTATGTATCTTATCTAATCGACCTGATCTGCCTGTATCTTATTTACATTATGTGAACTTCAGAGAAGTACAGATGGCATGTAAATAAGTAACCACTCTGTATGTATCTGCCTAATATACATTTACTTAGTTACATTCTGTGAATGACAGAGAGGTCCAGACAGCATGTAACTACCTAACCACTCAGTATGTATGTATCTATCTAGTCTACCTTTACTTAGTTACATTATAAACTACAGAGTGGTACAGACAGCATGTAACTACCCAGCCACTCAGTATATATCTAGCTAATCTACAATACCTGCCTATATCTTATTTACATTATGTGAACTTCAGAGAGGTACAGATGGCATATAAATAAGTAACCACTCAGTATGCATCTATCTAATCTACCTTTACTTAGATTATGTGAACTGTATAGAGGTACAAACTGCATGGAACTACCTAACCACTCAGATATGTATCTATCTAATGTACCTTTACCTAGTTACATTATGTGAACTGCAGAGAGGTATTGCTAGATAATTACCGAGTGGTTAGGTAGCTACATGCTATCTAATCTTCCTTTACTAAGTTACATTATATGAACTGCAGACAGGCGCAGAGAGAGTGTAACTACTCAAACTACTTGGTTACAGTAACAGAATTTCTATAAATATCTGTTTGCAATCTACCATCATTACCTATGCTGGCAAAAAGTTTATGTTATACCCTGTAAGGCAGAAGTAGCAATGTTGATTATCTATTAATAGAATGTATATACATGTTTACAATTGGAAGTTACTTCCTAGATTGTTGTAGAAATTGAAAAGAAGTCTAAGTAAAGGGTGAAGAAATTTATGTTTTGGTTAATGTGCTTACCATTTGTCTGTAAAACAGGTGAACCTGTTCTGTTATTTTAGGTTTTTTATAGCATTTTTATGAATTCAGTGCATTCTGTGAGTTGTCTGAGTTGACACAGCAGAAGGATCCAGTTAACCACAACAATTTTAATGAAGCTTATTTTTTCATAGCAATGCCAAAGTAGGATCTATAGAGTGTGAGACTGTTCTTGTCTTGTCACCTCAGGGAGTACAGTGCTTTTAATTGCAGTCTGCTTCCAAGGGAAGCCCAGAAGCTGTTATTTAATATTTTTATGTCAGGGAGGAAAGAAGCAGGATGGAGTAATCAGTTAGTTGGACTCCGATGTTTCTTTTTTGTAGGGTGATGGAGGGGTATTGAATTTATGGTTGATAAATCTGCATAAGGCACTTAAATTAGCTTGTATGCAGTTACTGTTTTAGGCTGAGTAGAGGGAGATGACAGGTATGGCATTTTCAACTTTTGGTATAAGTCCCTCCATTAAAGTAGTCCTTCCAGCTTCTATGGTAAGGTGGTTGGAGACTAAGAAGCTTTTATGTTGTGCCAAAACTTTTGAGATAGCTGTGGTCATCGATTAAATGAATAAAAGGGTTGAGTCTAGAATGAGTCTGAGGCATAGAGACTGTTTGACTAGGTTTACAGTTTTTATTGCTACGGGGGTTATTTCTTAATAGAGGGCTAGATTTGGTTACTCTCTGTTGCATTCCAAAGAAAGATGTTAGTGTTTGGTGGCACTAAGTGAGAGATGGTTCTTATTTAGCCAATTACAGAGTATAGTGAAGTCCTTTTATAGATGCTTTTTCTACTGATTATGTGGAGGGACCACTTCTTTGTAGTATTATGTCATCTACATATAGCATGATGTTGTATAATAGGATGTTCTGACAAATAATAATAAAAAATACTGGACTGAATATTGATCCTTGGGGGACCCCTTGCTGAAAAATAGCCCACATTTGTGCTTACAATCTCTAACTACACTACGAAGGTTCTATTTGAAAGTTAGTTTCCAAACCTGGTAACAGTATTAGTGCCAAATCCCACAGATACTGAAGTCCCTCTGAGACGACAGAGAAGTCAATCTTAGAATGTCTGGACAAAATCTTTCTAATTTGCTGGGGGCAGATAAAAAGCACTGGCCCTATTAGTAGAGTGGTGCAGCACAATAAGGGTGTCCCCAGAGCTCTATGATAACAACCACAAAGGCTGCCTCCCAGGAAGGGAAGCACTGAGAGCCCTGTTATGGCCACTACCAGGAACAAAAGTTAAGCAATCAACAGTAGCAGCCCTGGAACTCTGAAGCTTTATCAACAACAGCCTCCTAACTCAATGTCCCAAGGAAGGAGCTGAGGAGGGAGCCCTGATACTCCTCCAGACTCTCCAAATTTAGTATCTGACTGAAGCAAGTCCAGACCAGGTCTCCCAAGTGGCCTGATGTGGGTCAACCAGGACATCTGCATGAATTTATCTGCTACAAAGGTGGCAAGGGAAAGGGTGAGGTATGCAATGGGCCTATAGAGGGCATCAAGTAAATGTTTCTAAGTATTTCCTCCTTAGCATGTTCACATCCAAAATTTGATCCTCAAGGAAAAAGAAATACTGTGAAGATAGCTGGATACAGCAACTTGAATTTCACAGTTGCCCCTTGACATCCACTAATTGCATGGGTACATTGGCCATCTCTTCTGCCTGGTGTACAGTGAATAACTATTTTCCACAAGCACTCTCCTGTCTCTAATTTAGTACTTTTCCTTTCTGCCATAGTTTTGTCAGGAGCAGCTATTTCTGTTGGTATGTTTGTATCTTTACTAACTATATGCCTGGATTGCTTACTTATGGCCACATCTGGAGCATACACATGATGTGCCATCTCAGTTAACATATTCTGCTGTGGAACATTGGTCCAGCTGCTTATTTGTACTTTCTTAAAATTAATGGAGTATGTTTTTTTCAGTTTCCCTGGCACAGCAGAAAATCACACGTTTTCTCAGCGTGTTCTGTCTTCTAACTCTACTAATTTATAAATAACTCTTCTTGAGAATCCTCATGCTTAGCCAGACTTTTCTTCATTTCAGCCTCTGATTTTTGCAGTTTTATCAGTTTATCTGAATGGCAGGTTACAGATTCTTCTATTTTCCAGCCTTTTGTTATTTGACTTTATATATTCCTTTAGTGTTTCACTTATTTTAAATGGATTCCTGATATCACAATATCAGATCCAACTCTTGAATGTTAAGTGCTATAGCATCAACCTCCTGAATGTCAAGTGCCATAGCATTAACCGTAAGGAATCGAACTCTAAAATAAAAAATAAAAAAATAAATAAATAAATATAGTTGTTTTTGCAGAAGGGCAGCACCAAGCAACCCCCCCCCCCCTCAATTGGGGGCTGTGTGCCACCACATCCTCTGCTAATTATAGATACAGACTTCAAGATTACCCTACACATGGGGAAAGGGCCAATTCCCCAGTACTCCTTTTATTTACTCTACTCCCATTATTCCTATAAGTCAACATTTCTGACGTTGACTTATGGAGTTTGTCTTTTTGACACTGACATTTATGTCTGCAGACATATTGCAATGAACCCATTTTAAGCACAACTGAGAGCTTTTGACTCACTTTTCCTAAATTATTTGAAGCCACTTCTTGTATCAAATACAAAACTTGAATTGTTTTTTTTGCTGAACAGCTGCAAAATTCTTCCTTCTTCTTTTTTCTTTTCATTTTCTATCAGATTTTTTTTCTTACTTTTCCCAAATTTCTTTGCTGAAATCTAGGCAGTGTAATTGCTAGCCAGTTATTGAAATTTACATAAACAGATAGCTTTTACTGGGTTTTTTTCAAAATGCTAACTTTTCACACAGGGAGAGCTCTAATCAACCTGTTGATCAATGAACAAACATTTATTTTATTTATTTTACATTTGTTTACCGGGAATGTCCGACTGGACACAGGTCCATTTTCAGCAGAGGCCTGGGGAGAAAAGCTCCAAGAGTAACAAATACATACAATAGAGAAACAAATACAGCCAAGTGATAGGCAAATACATACAAAACAGTAGTTTTCAAACTCAATAAGTAGACCAACAGTAATGTACATAAAAATGGTTGTTTACATTTAGTGGCTATATCCAAATGGTTATGTACAGTTAAAGTGAAACTACCCTTAGTGGTAGATCGTGCTAGTAGAGTAAGAATAATGATAATAGAGTGAAATGAGGAATAGGTTATTAAGGGGAGCTGCAGGTACAGAACCAGGTGTTAGCAAGGTGCATTTTTAGAAGTTTTTTAAATTGAAGTGTTGAGGAGTTAGTTACTAGTCAGTTAGGTAGATTATTCCAGTGTTTGGAGATGTAGTTGGAAAAAAGTGATTCACCTACTGAATTGTTAGCTTTGGTGGTGTGTAGAAATAGTTTGCCGCTGTTGCTAAGGAGTCTTGAGGAGAAATATGGCTGAATGACATCTTTGAGCGCAGGGTTTTTTTCTGACTTATAGAATATTTTGTGGGCGAAAGTAAGTTGATTAAAGAGAAGAAGTTGAGGGAGTTCAAGCCACATGAGCTGCTTAAGTGATGAGCAGTGATGTGACTTGTATGAGGCATTAGTGGCAAACTTGGAGATTTTATTGTAACAGGCTTCAAGTTTGGCTAGATCTGTCTTGCAGAGGTTGGTTAAGATTGGGGAGGCATATAGGAGAGTTAAGAGGAGGTGGGTTCTAGTAATGGTGGCTTTTGTGTTATTTGTCAGAAATCTGTTGTTTCTATATAGGAGACCTAGTTTTTTGTTAACTTTTTTAATGGATTGGCAACATGAATATCAAATTTCAGGTTATTGTCACTTTCCACTGCTAGTAATTTGGTATGGTTTGCTGGGGTGATAATAGTTTTATTTCTTTGAGAGGATACTGTAGGTTGTGGATGGGGAGGTGTATTTGGTTGGGTAGAAGAGAAAAAGTTTTTTGTTGGGATTTATGATAATTTGGGAGCTAGTGAACAAGGATTCAGCAGATAAGAAGGAATCTTGAGTAATGGTATGGAAGTCTTTGAGGGAGGAAGCTGAGCAAATCGGGGTAGTGTCATCAGCGTACTGAACCACTGAGGTTGGGAGTGTAGCAGAGTGGAGCTGGTTGGTAAAGAGAAAAAAAAGAAGAGGACCAAGGATGGGGCCTCAGGGAACCCCTAAGGTGACAGGGAGAAGGGGTGAAAGATCTTGTTGCCAGGGGATAGCCTGTTGAAATTCTACTAGGTAACTGGTACCAGGTGATAGTGGGGTGGTTGAGGCTAAGGGAGGAGAGGACATAAATGAGTTTGGACTGGTTGACCATGTCAAAGTCCTTGGACAGGTCCAGGAATATGTCTGATACAAACTGACCATTGTTTCTATGCTGGTTAATTGTGTTAGTAAAGGACAGTAGGGCTGTGGTGGTGCTATGAGAGGAGCGAAAACCATGTTGGGTATTAGACAGGAGCTTGTCTGTAAGGAGATACTCCATAAGTTGGGTGTGTATGACCCTTTCCAGAATTTCTGAGAGAGGGGATAGAATTGCAATTGGGTGATAGTTTGTTAGTTCGGTGGAGTTACCTCCTTCGTGTAAGGGTAAGATGTCAGAGATTTTCCAGATGGTGGGATGTAAGCTTCAGATAATGACCTGTTTATAAGTATGGATTATAGGGTATGCAATTGCTACTGCTGCAATTTGCAGGAAGTTCTTAATGTGATTGTATCTCTCACATATTGTGTTCCTAGGTGGTAGTAGTAGAGGGTTGTCTGTGTACATAAGGCAGTTGCTACACTGTTTCAGGATGCCCATATCAACCAGACTAGCAGGAGAAACCACAGGAAATTGTCCATCCATGGTTATCAGAATTTGTGGAAGAAAGGTCAGGGATAGTAGAGTGGGTTCTATCTGAGGAGAGTACCTATAGGTGTGAGTAGGGCTGGATAAGATCAATACAGTAGCTGCAGACGAGGGCCACACTCACACAGAAGTGCTGGTAAGGGAAAAAATGCAACTGAGATACCTTGCAAAGGGTTAAAAAAGCACAGCAGTGGTGCGCAATGGGCAAACAAGCACAAACCCATGCAAATGCTGGGTTTAAGTACCACAGAAACGAAAGTAAAATAGAAACACTGGAACTGACTAATCAACCCTTGTCCCTGAGCTCTTAGCTCAGCACCCTACGCCAGACCAGTTCCAACCAGTTCACTTACTCCCACTAAGTGCAGGAAGGCAGGCCCTGGCCAACACAAGATGGCGTAGCAGGAAACACAGGAATCACGCAAACAGATCTGAATACAGTAAAACCTGTAGCCAGACTATGCTAAAGATATTTAAACTCTGTTTAGGTCAATTTAACACAGGAGAACAGATACACACTTAAATATAACAGTACCAAACAAGAGCAAACTCATTTAAACAAATTAACCAATTAACCAATAAAAAGCTAAAAACTGAGCCCTGTTCCAGCAGTCTTCAATCAGACAAATTATATCTGCACACACCTGCCACTAGGGTGCAGGGGAACCCTCTCAAAAAAGATGGCCTGGGTTAGTGCTCAAGTTATAAAAACAAAGCTAGATTCAGCAGGTCTGAATCTAGTCCATGCAACAGCAAACAAGGCACACCAATTTCAGAAAGAAACAGTTCAAATAAGCAGGCACACTAAGCCTTTAACCAGCAATTCCCAGCTCAGAAGGGCAGAATCTGCCCTCTTCTCACACAAGAGTGCAGACCACAAACCTTCTTAATGTAAAATAACTGCATGTGCTTAAACTAAAACTTAGACACTTTTAGAATAACAGACACTAAGCCTTAAACCAGCAACTTAGAAGGATGTAAGCTACCTCTCCTGCCACAAGAGTGCAGACCACAAACCTTCTTAATGTAAAAGAACTGTCCTGAAGCCCAGGTGCTTAAATCAAAAGAATAACAGTTACAATTTAATCAGGCTACTAACAAGCAGTAATAAATGCAGCAGAATAAGTGCAATTGAGTACTTTTAAGAGCAGGCAGCAAAAGCAAAATAAAGTAGGAAGAAACACAAATACAATAAAAAAAATGTTTATGTTTAGTGTGAAGGGATGAAACATGATAATTTAAGGTTGAGAAACTAAGGGGGGTGGGCCTTCCTAAATGATCTCTCTCTCTACTCAGTAGAATAAGCTGATGAGATGGGACTGGGAGGAGTGTCCAAAATGGCATTTATAGTAAGGGTGAGCAACTCAAAAGCCACCAAATTTAAGAACACAGCAAGGACTAAGTGGGTGGGAGAGGGAACTCTTAAAACTCCAACAGAACAGAAAACTTAAAACAAAACAAATGTAATACTAGCATAAGATACAAAATAGAAGTGACCAAACTTTAAATAAAGAGCTTCAAATCAAAATTAAATGCAGAGATGAGTGATACTCAGAGCAATGCCGACCACACAAACACTTCAGGTAACTGGGTCCACTTCTTTAACTCAAATTACTGAAACCCTGAATTACAGTATTTCGAGTCGAGAATGTCAAAGCCTCAAAATCACGAAGCACCACAATCACGAACACTTGCAACATCTGACCTAACAAAACACAAATACATACATAACCCTCCCCCCAAAAACAACACAAACACTACCAATACAAAACCAACATCACCACATGTTTCTGCATGGGGGGCTGTGCCCCCCCCCACCCCAAACCCCCACTACTTATATATACCAACTCTGAAGTCACACTAACCCAAACAAAATGGAACACACACCTTCCCTCACTTACTCTACACTCCCACTGTAGACAGTCATATGTAAAGTCACTAATAACGCACACAAACACAGACTACACATGTACAAAACTCATCATATTCAGCACTCACACACATCACCCACCTTCCTCAACCTGCTTCTACAACTTAACACTAAAACCCTTAAAATCTAAATACCAACCTCAATCTCTGTACAGACATGAACATCAATCACCATACCACACAACCCTTAAAGTGACAGCACACACAAAATAATGCACCAACATAAACCCAACAAAGTATCTGTAAACCAAGATTCAAAATAATGCTGTTTCGAAAAACTGCACTTTCGACATTTTCGACTCGAAATACTGAAATTTGAGATTTCAGTATTTCGAGTTAAAGTGGACCCCAGCTAACTACAGATATTTCTAAATAAAAGAGCAATGCTGTCTCTCAGCTCCTCCCACTAATTAACTGATGCAGTTCACAGTTTGCAAAGGAATTCTTTGGTAACTTTTTTTAACTGACCCTAGTCAAGAACTCTTAAAACTCCAACTGAACAAAAAACTTAAAACAAAACAAATGTAATACTAGAATACAATACAAAATAGAAGTGATCAAACCTTAAATAAAGAGCTTCAAATCAAAATTAAATGCAGAGATGAGTGATACTCAGAGAATCACAAGGCCTTCTTCACATATGTCCGCAATCTCAAAGGCAACACCCAAATCTGCTCTGAAGTGGTGGTCAATAACACCACACGTACAAACGCCAAACAAGACATCCCCAGCACCTGCCCCTCCCTCCCCTCATCACCAGGCAGCAGATCCTTAATGCCCTCTCAAAGGCAAAAAATACAGTCTCCACAGGATGCGATAACATCCCTGGCTGTATCCTACATGAACTCAGGCATGAGCTCTCAGCTCCATTAGACACCCTATTCAACCAAAGCCTGAGCGCCGGCTTCATCCCAGCTGAATGGAGGACAGCCACTGTCATCTCTCTACACAAAGGTGGAGCATCCACTGACCCAGGCAATTATAGACCCATCAGCCTAACTAGCCTGATCTGCAAGGCTATGAAACGCATTATCATGGACCTTATAAACAAGGACATTGGCAACCTCCACACGCTTGACCCCACCCAGTTTGGTTTTGTCAAAGGGAGATCATGCCTGTTAAACTTGGCTGACTTCTTTGAAACAGTCACCAAAGCCATGGACAAGGGGAAGATGGTGCACACCACCTACCTTGACCTAGCCAAAGCTTTTGACACTATTCCCCACTCAGGCATAATAGATAAATAGTCCCAACTAGGCATCAACATGTATGTTACCAGATGGGTAGCTAAGTGGCTCACTGATAGAACCTACTCAGTCAAAGTAGGGGAAGCCACCTCTAGTAGTAGACCCGTAATGAGTGGTGTACCCCAAGTATCAATCTTGGGGCCTCTACTGTTTGGGATATAGTTTTCTGAGGTGTACACCAAAACCAGTGATCTGTGGCTGACCAAGTTTGCAGATGAGTGCAAGCTGAGCGCTGTCTTAAATTCCCCTAGTGATGTGAACATCCTCCAAGAGGGCCTTACCCAAACTAATGACTGGCACCAGAAGCATGGCCTCAAACTGAATGCCAAGAAATGCATCATTATCCCCTTTGGAGAAAATGTCATCCCCACTAATTATGACATTAATAACAGCATACTAAGCATGCAATCAGTCATGAGGGACTTGGGCACCCAGGTTGACAGCAACCTGACTTTTGACCACCACATTGCCCAGAAGACTTTCTACATGGTTCACCTCATAAATAAGGGTATTTCATCCAGGAACAAGGAGGTCATAACATCCTTGTACTCCTCCCTTATCAGACCCATTATCAAGTACAATGCCCCCCCCTTGGCATGTACCTTGCCAAGCACATGCAGCAGTTGGAGAGACCACAGAAATTCCTGACCTGGAAAATCTAGGGTCTCAAACACCTATCCTATACAGATAGGTTAAAAGCCCTGTCCCTCTACTCAGTCTCATACAGACTGCTCAGAGGAGACCTGTCTCTTGCAGGCAAGGCCATTTCAGACCCAGACTTGATGGAGTTGCTGCATATCCGTAAGACAAACTCCATTGGCAGGTTGCCTTCAGTCGGCCTGAATATCAAAGTCTTGGGTCCTGCGTCGGTTGCTGTCTCCTCTTCCATGATGTCAGGTCCTCAGGGGTATAGAACATGCAGCTGACGCCATTTTATTCAGTTTTTCTTGCCCCAGATGTCAGGTGCCCCCCAAATGGGGAGCAAAAAAAAAAAAAAAAAAAAATATATATATATATATATATATATATATATATATATATATATATACATACATATATAAATAAACAGCAATATCTATGTAAATGCACTTTTAGCAACATAAACTTTACCTTAATCTAAAAGCAAATACACCACAAAGGCTTTAGAATATAGTGAAGGAAAGAGAAGTTCTAGAAAAGGGGGATGGCGGGTGGGTAACCCGGACTGCAACAGTGAATACACTCGAACATCTACATTTATGGTAAATGTACACAACTGTACTATGATCTTCGTGTTTCACTGTTGCAGTCATTACTTTTGGGTAGAATCCCAAAGCTATGGATGGGTGGGTGGAACTAAATAGCATTAGGAGCGGCTATAAGGCCCTGCAGAACTGCAGTGGCAAAGCCTGCCCTGGATTTAGAGAAGAGAGGCAAATGATAATGCTTTGTGAAAGTATGAACGGAGCTCCAAGTAGCAGCTTCTAGAATGTCTTTGGTTGGAACTCCCCTGAGAAAGGCTGCTGAGGTAGAGGCAGACCTGGTGGAATGTGACCTGATTCCCTTGGGCACCGGTTTACCATGATGCAAGTAGCAGAAACGAATGCAGTGGCTTATAGACTTAGAAATAGTCTGCTTTGATGTAGCCTTCCCCTCTGATCCTGCAGCAAATGCCACCAGTAGCTGCTCAAATTTTCTTAGAGATTTGGTCCTGTTTAAGTAGAATCTTAGTTGCCTGTGTACGGCCAATGAATGCAGAATCCGCTCCCCCTTGTTCTGCGGATTTGGGTAAAATACTGGCAGGTGAATAGTTTGGTTAAGAGCCACACTGGATACCACCTTAGGCATAAAAGGAGGAGTGGTCCTGAGGGACACCCTGTCTGGGTAAAATGTAATAAAATGCTCCACAGCCATGAGGGCCTGTAGTTCTGAAACCCTTCATGCTGAAGTGATTGCCAAAAGGAAAGCTGTTTTCCAAGATAAAAACTTTATATCCACAGTAGCTGCTGATTCAAAAGGAGGCAGGGTGAGTTTTTCCAGCACAAAACTGAGGTCCCATGCAGGAGTTGGTGATCTTCTGGAAGGCCTTACATTTTTGGCCCCTCTAAGATGCTGTTTTAGCAGAGGATGAGAAAAGATGGGAGGCTCCGTGTTGTAATGAGCCGAGATGGCAGAGGCATGGATTTTTATTGAAGAAAAAGATAGGCCCTTGTCAAGCATCTCAGTTAAGTATTGTAAAATCTGAGGGATGTTTGGTTTTGCTGTATCCGTTCCTTGTGCTTGGTTCCAAGCACAGAATCTCTTCCATTTATCAGCATAAGATTTTCTAGTACTAGGCCTTCTGGCTTCCAAAATGACATCCATCACAGATTTACTGAGAGGTGTTGTTTGAATAATTACATGATCAGCCATGCTGTCAGGTTCAGAGTTTGGAGCTGAGTGTGCAGAATTTGTTCTGCTGAGACAGTTGAGGTATTTGAGGCAAGTACCAAGGAGGGAGTTGAGACATACTCCTTAGAATTGGGTACCAGTGCTGGCGAGGCCAGTCCGGAGCAATTAGGATCATTTTTGTTTTTCCCTGTCTGACCTTAAGTAAGACCTTGGGGAGAAGTGACAGAGGGGGAAAGGCATAGACTGATAGGTTTTTCCAATTGAAGGATAGGGCGTCCACTTTCCATGCTTGTCTGTGATAAGTCCTTGTGAAGAATTTGTCCAGTTGATCATTTTGGGGGGAGGCAAATAGATCTATGTCTGGGCTCCCCCATTTTTGTGTTACCATGCTGAAGATTTGTGGATCCAGTTTCCACTCGTGCGAGTCCATAAGACTTCTGCTTAGGTCGTCTGCCAGAGTATTTTGTTTTCCTGGCAGGAAATGAGCTTGAAGATGTACTTGGTAAGTCAAGGCTATGTTCCAGAATGCCATGGCTAGTCTGCACAGGGGGTAGGAATGTGTACCCCCCTGCTTGTTTATGTACCACATAACCGTGATGTTGTCCGTCTTTATTAGTAATTGTCCTGGATGAAGTAAGTCCTTGACGGCTGTCAGGGCATTCTGAACAGCTAGCATCTCCTTCTAGATGATATGCAGATGCATTTGTTTTGGACTCCATATGCCCTGAATGCATCTCCCCCACAGGTGGGCCGCCCCCAAGCATAGTCTGATGCCTCTGAAGTTAGGGTTTGGGTGTCAGGGGGTAGAGTGAATAACAATCCCTTGTTTTGGTGACATGTCTCTACCTACCAAAGAAACTCATGTTGTAGGCAGGGAATGAGAGGAATCATTGTTTCTAAACTGTGACAATGTTGACTCCATAAGCTTTTTAGGTACCATTGAAGTTTCCTCATATGCAGTCTTGCATATGGAATTAGTAGAATGCAGGATGCCATGAACCTCAAAGCCTGCAGAATTTGTCTTGCAGATAACTGGTTTTTTGTTGCCATCTGTTTGAAATATAAAGTCAGTTGCCTTTGTTTGTCTGAGGTAAGGTAAGCCATCTGGGCAGTTGTATTCAAACTTGCACCCAGGAATGTAATTTTTTGAGAGGGTACCAGTTGTGATTTCTTTTCGTTTATTGTGTACCCCAGGCATGTTAGAAGCCTTTTTACAAATGCCAGATGTTGAAGAATGTCCTTGCTCTCTGCTTGAATGAGACAGTCGTACAGGTAAGGATAAATTTGTATGCTTCTTTATCTGCAGAATGCAATTACTGGTGCCAGGCACTTTGTAAAGACCCTGGGCACAGTAGATAAGCCAAAGGGCAGTGCAGAGAATTGGTAATGCATAAAACCTGCCTTGAAGTGGAGGTATCTTCTGCACGACTCCCTTATTGGGATATGCAGGTATGCCTCTTTTAAGTCTATAGTCATTAACCAAGCATTTCTGCCCAGCATAGGCAGTAGCTGTTGTAAAGTCAGCATTTTGAATTTTGGAATGTCCAGGAACATGTTCAAAATCGATAAGTCCAGTATTGGACGCCACGCATTGTCTTTTCTGGGTACCAGGAACAGTCTTGAATAAAAACCTTGTCCTTTTTCCTGTTCTGGTACTGGTTGAATAGCCCCCATATCCATGAGGGACGTAACTTGTTTCTGAGCCTCTGCTCATTGATTTTGTGGCAGATCCGGCCAACCGTTTGGAATTGGCAAAGTATGGAAATGAAATCTGTACCCCTGGGATACTATGTTTAATACCCACTTGTCCTGGGTAATTAACTGCCAATTTTGAGCATGAAGTGCTAATTTTCCCCCCAAGAGGGCTGCCAAAAGATAAGTGCTTGGTGATGGTAGATGGAAGTCATTCAGACTGCTTACTGTAGGGTTGTCCTTTGATCCTTCCAGATTTGGAGGTGTTGGCACCCTATTGCTTTGACCTGTAAGAACCCTGTGATTGGTATCTAGACCCTTCTGAGCGTCTGGATTTGCCTTGAGAGGCTCTGTTGGCCACAGGAAAGGACCAATTTTTAGTAGGCCAGTGCCTACTAAATCTGGGTGGCTGTACTTGTAAGAAATCTTTTACAGTTTGCATAGATTTAGCTTTGTCTTCCACACCTCTTCTGCCTTATTACCAAACAGAGTATCATGCTGTAAAGGGGCATCCAACAATTTAGCTTTAACATGATCAGGCAGATTTTGCTCCTTGAGCCAGGCATGCCTTCTAATCACAGATCCAGTAACTGCGGCCCTGCAAGAGGCCTCCAAAGAATCAACCACATTGCAAAGTATGCTTTCCCACTTGTTCTGCTGCATGCAATAATTCCTGTAATTCTTTATTTTCCACACAATCAGAAATCAACATAATTTTCTGTTTCAATAAGCCCATAACATGCTGTTGATATTTAAGCATATGAAACTGGCAGTTTAAGGCCCTAATTTCCAAGGTTGCAGACATATAAACCTTCTTTCCCCATCTATCCAGTGCCCTGGAGTCTCTATCAGAGGGGGTAGGATTTCAGGCTGTAGAGGCCTTTACACCTTTGGGACCCTGTGAGATAGTTTCAGAATCAGCAGCAGGATTTTTGAAAATAAATTTGTGGGAGTCAGTAACCCTGTAATATCTGTCTGGCTTACTAGGAGCCGGAGGTAGGGAATCAGGAGCCATGCTTGATTCCGAAAACACATCATCAACAATGTCTAATACAGGAGGTATAGCCAAAGGCCTATGCTGAGGAAGAAGAAAGAAATCCCCAAGCCTCTTTTTTGACTCAGAGAAATCCTAACTCTCCCAATGAAAATGTTCCCTTAAAGTATGCAAGGTTTCTCCAAAAGAATAATCCTGAGGAGGAGATGCAGATGGGATGGATTCTTCTGCATCTGAATCCTCATAGGGTGGTATAAAAAGTTCCTGATCAGAAGAGGAATCAGAAGAAATAGAAACCTGATCTGAAGATTCATAATCAGTGTCTTGCCTAGGCTTCTTAGCAGGGGGGGGGGGGGTTGGGAACCCCTGATCAAGGTAATTAAGTCCTCAGCCATTTTGATCATCTGTTTTTTAGGCATAGGGGCCTGAGCACGTGGCTCAAGCATACTTTTTTTAGACTTAGAAGATGTTTTTGATCTTGTTTTTGAAGCTGGCATCGGTTTTATATAAAAATGTTGAGGCCTGAAAACACCCTCAGAAGCCGGTGCCTGCTCAGCAGCTCCGGACCTATCCAAGGGAGAGACATCTGCGGGTTCAATACTCAGAGAATCTCGCGGCATACCAGACTCCGCATGGGTCGCGGTAGAGGCCTGCGACTCAAAAGTAGCGGGTATCAGGGGCTGCGAAAGCACCTCACTGAGTACTGGCGAACCGGCGACTGGCTTAGGAGAAGCTTCGTCATTGGTTTTGGACCTCAACGGCCTGTCTCTGTCTTTTTCTTTGCGCTGTTTGTGAACTCCGGTAGTCGGACTGCTAACCAACGACATTTCAGGGTGATTAAATCTGGATCCAAAATATTTTGAAGCAAAAATATACCGACGCTTAATAGTGCGTTGGTTAAATCTAGCACAAAACCAACAGCAAGGCACATTATGATCTGGGCCTAGGCCAGGAATACAGTACAAATGAAAATCCTTATGAGGTATTTGCTTCCCAAAAGTAATGCAATTATTAACTTTTACTGACATCGGTAAGGAGCAAGAAAAAGTTTCCCCAACGGGGTACTTCGCTTTAGTTGAAGACTTCGGTTCTGAAACTCGAATGTGAAAATTTCAGGAGTTGGCCGACCGTCACTTGCAAACTGCTTCTGCGAACTGCGGCAAGAAAGACTGAATAAAATGGCGTTGGCTGCATGTTTTATACCCCTAACGACCTGACGTCATGGAAGAGGAGACAGCAACGACGCAGGACCCAAGACTTTGATATTCAGGCCGACTGAGGGCAACCTGCCAGCAGATTACCCAAATGTAATGACTGCAACAGTGAAACACGAAGAACATCAGGTGGAGTAGACCCTGGAGAGGTGGAGATATGCTCTAAAGAGAAGAGGAATGAAGGTCAGCAGGACTAAGACAGAATATATGTGTGTGAATGAGAGGGAGGCTAGAGGAATGGTGAGGATGCAGGGAGTAGAGGTGGCGAAGGTGGATGAGTTTAAATACTTGGGATCAACAGTTCAGAGTAACAGTGAGTGTGGAAGAGTGGTGATGAAGAGAGTACAGGCAGGATGGAATGGGTGGAGAAGAGTGTCAGGAGTGATTTGTGACAGATGCGTACCAGTAAGACTGAAAGGGAAGGTCTACAAGAGGGTAGTGAGACCAGCACTGACAAAAAGGCAGGAGTCAGAGCTGGACGTGGCAGAGTTAAAGATGTTAAGATTTGCACTGGGTGTGACAAGGGTGGACAGGATTAGGAATAAGTATATTAGAGGGTAGCCCAAGTTGGAAGGTATGGAGACAAGGCCAGAGAGGCAAGATTACGTTGGTTTGGACATGTGCTGAGGAGGGATGCAGAGTATATTGGGAAAAAAATGCTAAGGATGAAGCTGCCAGGTAAGAGGAAAAGAGGAAGGCCTAAGATAAGGTTTATGGATGTGGTGAGAGAGGACATGCAGATGGGTGGTGTGACAGAGCAAGATGCAGAGGACAGGAAGAAATGGAAACAGATGATCTGCTGTGGCGACCCCTAATGGGAGCAGCCAAAAGAAGAAGAAGAAGAAGTATTAATAACAAAGTGGGTATTCTCTGTCAACTGAAAAAAAAATGATTTGGCTCTAGACAGAATAATGTCTTGCTCCAACAACCCTTAACTACCTATGATGGAGGGAGGAGCTTGGCAGGATTACCATAATACCAATTTTCTGAAAAGAGATTTCTGCAGAAACATTTTAGACAAAACTACCAGTAGTCAATCGTCTGTCTGTGAAATAGGGCTTCTATGACTGCAAAGTACTTCGTAAAAACAAAAAGTAAAAACAAGTACCGAACCAACATGGTTCATTACTTTTTACTTTGTTAAATAAATAAGAGATTTTTGCCTAGTCGTGTTGGTCCGGTACTTGTTTTTACTTTTTGTTTGCAGTTTTCTTGTACCGCACCTCTCACCTGTTCCTACGTACTTTTTCCTTTTAGTGTATACTTTGTAAAAACAGCTGAAACAGAAAAAAAGTCTTTAAGGAACGGTTGGCATTTACAAAGAAGCCCACTCAGAACATGAGACATTAGATGAAATATTCACTGTTGTTGATACAATATGCAGGTTCATGTCCTTTATGTCCAGACAGCACATCCTTTTTTTTGTGGTTCACTAATTTGCCAATTATCTTGTCAAAGCCTGTTCAACTAAAATTATTACATCAAACAAGCTTCTAATGAAAAAAAAAATCTTATTTAGGGAACAGAATACTGCACTCCACATCTTATGTAGCGATCTGGACCCAGAGGTATAAGGGTGCATAATATATTTTGAAGTATAAAAGCTTTCTTAGCATTCACAAGATATTGCAAACATTAGATTAAATACTAAAGTTAACAGCCGCATAAAATATACAATATATGATTAGATATTTGAATAAGGCCAAGTTTGACTGAAAGAATTAACTTACTTATTTAATGCTTCTGTTCCATAGAAGTAATATAATAAAAAGTAGTCAATATAATTTAATTTAGAATACTCTTTTATAAAGTAATGTGTAGTGTGTGCAACAACTTCTGCTTCACAAACACAAATTGGATTGTCTGTTGCTACAGCAATGCCTTCTCCTATGAGATGGCTAAGGTAACACTGTTTAAATTATTAGTTTAGTAGAACTTAAAAGTAAGTGTGAGCAGCTGTTAGGCTATATGGAGAAAAAGGAATACCACTTGCAGCTTGACTTGGCTGGCAGTATCACCGGGATTCAGAAATATGCCCAAAGCAGCCACAAAACAGCTAATGCAATTATGTTGAGCAGCACAGTGCAGCTCTAAGCCAATTATTAATTTAATAAGAGGCATTTAGGTGCCATGATAATTATCCAATTAAGGAAACCACTCACTTGAATTGCACTGCCGCTGAAAAGAGGAGTGTACCGTAGCTGCAGTTATACAATTCGCAAACAGAAGTTGTATACACATGCACTGAGTACGCGCATCCACACTTGCAGTGTGAATGCTTTCAGAAATGCTGAGAGCCATCATATGTATCTCCCAGCAAAGTCATTACCAGTTTTTTTCATAAGAATTAGAAGGAAATTGGATTGTTATAAAGGGAAGTAAAAGTAGAGAAATATACAAAAGGACACAGGGAAGGAAAGGCTGGGAGAGAAAGGGTATGTTTTTTGTTGGGGGGGTTCCCTTTTTTACTTTGTTTATTAAGGTTAGAAGGGGGAGGTTGTGATGGGAAGACAGGGGAACAATAGAGGGTACAGGGGTAGAAGTAGGGTCACAGCAGAATCAACACAAAGATCAACCAGGAAGATACTGACACAAATAGGGGGACACAAGGGCCAGGTACATGAAGACAGAGGGAGGACAAATGGACTACAAGCAGGGGAGGGAGACAAAGGACAAGGAAGGGAATACCATGATAGGGGAAAAAGAGGGGTGAGGGCTCCATTTCATCCTGCCATGGGTAGGCCTAGACAAAAGTCAGTTCCCTCCAACTTCTACCAGGTGATATACTGGGACCTACTAGCAGTGTCATCAGAAGGTATGACAAGAAATCCTGCCTGGTAACATACTTGGACCAATAGGCAGTATGACCAGGATGTGCAGCAACACCTCCCCCATCTGAGGATCTACCACTAAAAGACAACAAGGAACCTACCAGGTCACCTCCCTGACTGGCTAACCCATGTCACCATGCAGACAGGCAGGCCTGATGGCAGATGGAGACACATCATGAGAAACCAGGGTAAGAAAATGGTGCATGGACTGCTGTCCCACCACAGACACAGCTGTGACTGACACTGCAAAAAAAAAAAAAAAAACAGTAACACTAGAAAGACATAAAACTGCAAATTTCAAATACAATAAAAATAAGGGAAATTGAAAGAGCAAGAGAGAGACAGAGAAAAAAAAGACATGACAAAAACAGAAATAGAGAGAAAAAAAAACATATGAGTATTATGTACGTGTCTGACTGGGTCTACGACTAATGACCGAAATGACGATTCCCCGACAGGATATTCACCGACGCGAGATGACCGACAGGTAAGTTTACCGACAGGGTTATTTGCCGACAGCGGAAAGACCGACAAGGGAATGTGCGATCGCGACCCGGTAAGTGTGCGATGGTGACGGAGTTAGGAGCGGTCAGGTAAGTGCTCGAGATTGTGGGATGTCGGGTTAGGCTGTGGGAAAGGTGAGTGTGTGTTTGTGTCGGAGGTATGGTTCGGGTAAGGTAAGTGTGTGTTAGTGAGGGACTGTAGTTTAGGGACGGGTTAAGTGAGTTAGGGTTAGGGTGCAGGTAGGTGATGTGTGCGTTAGTGTCGGAGCTTGGGCTAGGGGTGGGTTAAGTGAGTTAGGTTAGGGTGCAGGTAGGTGATGTGCGTTAGTGTCGAGCTTGGGCTAGGGGTGGGTTAAGTGAGTTAGGGTTAGGGTGCAGGTAGGTGAAGTGTGCGATAGTGTCGGACCTTAGGGTTAGGGTTTGGGTCAGGGCTAGTGTGTATGCTATGTAGTGTAGTGTGTTGTTTACTTTCCGTGTGTCGATGTAATGATGTTCGGTGTTTTGCGTTGTCGGGTTTGTGTGATGTCGGTTATTTGGCGTCGGTGAGTTTTGTGTCGGGGAATCGTCGTGTCGGTGTTTAGTAGTAGACCCGTCTGACTATCAGGCTTACAGTTATTTACAGAAGGACAAAATATTTGCCAGGTATGCAATGACAGCCTTCAGCAAGATCAAAGTGTGATAAGTATGTTATTCAGGAAACAGTCACTCAGAATTGGATTATTAGCTTAACTACCACTCTACCAGCCATGAAACTGCATTATAAATACAGCCATGGTCATTGCTGTGGCGTCTTTTCAAGCTTGCTAGTTGTTGCTGAAGCACCTACCAAGGGGAGAAAACGCGGAGAGAAGAAAAGGAGACACTTTTGTGATTTTAAGCATTTTCTTCTGATTTTTTGTTGTTTTACTGCTTTGTCGCCTACTTTTTGGCATTTCCGGCTTGCTAAAGTTTATATCTGTAACAGTAACAGTACTTGGAACACATCTAGAGCCTGTTTACTGCATTTCCTCTGTTGCACTTAATTTAAAATTGTTTTTTTTCTCTAAAAACTGCATTTTACCTGATTTTGGCCTAGCACTCAAGTGTGGGGTCACTTATTGCACTGTTGTGATTATTTTGCTGCTTGTGTATCTCTTCTACCTTTAAACTACAACAAAAAGAAAAAAAAAAATCTTGCTTTTTTCCCACTTTCTGAAAGTTAAGAAAGTTCAGTTACAGATTTGCTGTTCTGAACTGCTTGGAAGTTTCTAGAAGGCCAGTGCTTGCTTGGGCTAAAGGGAAGTTTCTGTGTTCACCAGTGGGAGTGGTTAACACTGAACAGCCTGCCTGTCCCTGGAGGAGTGGTTACTACCTAGAAGCTGTAGTTTTATTGGCCATTTGGGTCAATTCTAAACTCCTTGATCTCTCTCTCTTAAAACCAGGCTGCCTCGTGGTTTTGGCGTCTTTTCAGGCTTGCTAGTTGTTGCTGAAGCACCTACCAAGGGGAGAAAATGCTGAGAGAAGAAAAGGAGCCACTTTTGTGATTTTAAGCATTTTCTTTTGATTTTTTGTTAAGTTTTACTGCTTTGCCGCCTACCTTTTGGCATTTTCCAGCTTGCTAAAGTTTATATCTGTAACAGTAACAGTACTTGGAACACATCTACAGCCTGTTTACTGCATTTCCTGTGTTGCAATTAATTTAAAATTGTTTTTTTCTCTAAAAACTGCATTTTACCAGATTTTTGCCTAGCACTCAAGTGTGGGGTCACTTATTGCACTGTTGTGATTATTTTGCTGCTTGTGTATCTCTGCTACCTTTAAACTACAACAAAAAGAAAAAAAAAATCTTGCTTTTTTCCCCACTTTCTGAAAGTTAAGAAAGTTCAGTTACAGATTTGCTGTTCTGAACTGCTTGGAAGTTTCTAGAAGGTCAGTGCTTGCTTGGGCTAAAGGGAAGTCTCTGTGTTCACCAGTGGGAGTGGTTAACACTGAACAGCCTGCCTGTCCCTGGAGGAGTGGTTACTACCTAGAAGCTGTAGTTTTATTGGCCATTTTGGGTCAATTCTATATTCCTTGATCTCTCTCTCTCTTAAAACCCTAGAACTCTCTTTTTGCGCGGTTTGGCGCACTGAGCAGCGTCGGGCAGCGCCGCCTAAACAGGTTTAAACTATTCCAGGCTCCACAAAGTCTGCTCTTCACTTTTTCCCTTAGAACTGTTCAAACTCTCAAAGTAATCACTCTATTCTCTTTCTAAAGCCCTGCACTTGCTCAGCTCTTATAAGGAAACACTAACTAACTAAAGCACTACACCCTCCTTGACTTCTCATAAATATTAGACTCCCGATTGGTCCTTCCTGATCAAGTGAAAAGTCAGTTCCCTTCCCTAATCTGATCAGTAAAAAAACAGTTCCCTATACTAATCTGGTATGTCCAAGGGTCAGTTTCAAGGTTACTCTCCAGTCCAGCTGGTGAATCTGGGAATTTTGAGGCAATGTTACAATTGCCTTATGTACACAGACAACCCTCTCCTCCTTCCAACAAACTAATACATGTGAGAGATGCAGTTACACAGCCAAACTGGAGGCAGAGCTCTCTCAACCCAAGACTGGCACAGTCAGTCAGGAGGAAAAGGTAACCACCCACACCACAAATCCAGTCTCAAACAGACCTATTGCATCTGCATACCCAACACATAAATACACAAAAACATACTCGGAGGCTCTAAATAAAAATCTGCCTAAACAGCAAAGACCTCCTAAGCAGATATCCAAGCAACAGCCACCCCTCAATAATAACCACAAATCACATATCTCACAAAATCAGTGTGCCTCAAAGTCACAGCCCTTAAGGCCAAACAACACACCAAATACACTTGTTATAGGGGACTCTATTGTCCGGCACACTGACGTCCCGCTCACCAGACTGAACAAGGAGAAGGTCACTGTAAGCTGACTGTCGGGTGCCAGGATCCGCCACATAATGCAAGCACTCAGGTCACTTCAAAGCAAGTACAAGTATGACTCTGTCATTGTCCATGCTGGTGTGAATGACCTGAGACGTACCTCCCTGGACTACATGAAAAGAGACAGAGGAGCTCTCTGACCATGTAGCCCAAGCTGGTATGACCCTGACCTTGAGTAGCATCTTGCCCTCACCAAGAATGATGCCACAGTATAAAGACAAAATGATCAGTTTCAACAATTGGCTAAAGTATTGGTGTCATTCAAAGGGGATCCAGTGTCTGTCAGCCTGGGATGACATGCTCGACAAGCCACGTTGCTTCGCTAGGGACGGCTTGCACCTGTCACCCTTAGGATTTCGTACACTGGCCAAGGCTCTTGCCACCACCATAGTGCCTTTTTTAGGCAAGGCTCAAAGGACAAACCCAACTCCATAGACAACCCAAAGATAAAAAAACTAAAGGTGATGCTACTCAATGCCAGAAGTCTAAACCTCAAGATGCACGCACTCGAGACTCTCCTCAGTATAGAGAAAATCGATGTCTGTGCAGTAACAGAAACCTGGTTCAAGGCTCCTGAGAACACCCCAGCACTACCAGGTTATAACTCATACCATGCGTTTTGGCCCCAAAACTCAGACCAAAGCACAAAAGGAGGGGGAGTATCTATATTCATCAAAGATACCTACACCTCCAGGTTAGTGGCACTGCACAAAGCATTGGAAACCATCCATGTGCAACTAACAGCGGGAAAAACTGCCTTTCAGTTTGTAGCCTGCTACAGAACACCCTCCCTATTACAGGAACCCCACTTGGCATTCCTGAGAACACTGGAGAATATGAAGGTCTCTCCAAACACTATGTTACTGGGTGACTTCAACTACCCAAACATTGACTGGGAAAACTACTCAAGCCCAAACACCCTCGCCCAAATGTTCCTTGAATTTATAAACTCTAACGCAATGGAACAACTGGTCACCACTCCCACAAGAGGGAACAACATATTGGACCTGGTCATCACCAGCATGGGGACTCTATGTTCCACACCAGAGGTAAACCCCTCATTGGTAAAATCAGAGCATAAACAAATTAACCTTGACATCCATATCCCGTCCCCACCCCCAGCCAAGGAAATCACTGTAAAGAATTTCTCAAAAGCCAACTTTGTACTTCTCAAGACTGAGGTGGAATCCTTCAAAGTCCCTGGGCCAGGGGATAATACAGCCCAATCCGCAGAATCCTTTACAAATGCATTCTATGAGCACCTGCAGGAATGCATGGATCGTGCTATCCCAAATAAAACCAAGACTCACTCCTCCAAAAACAGGAGACCGGTCTGGTGGACCCCGGCCATAAATAAGCTATACAACAGAAGGAGGAAGCTACTACATGACAGAGCAAAATCCCAAAAAGGGAAGGCATCTCTGATCAGTATTAGCAAGAAACTTCGATCCCTCATAAAATCATCAAATGCCAGTTTCGAAAGAAAACTTGCCCTACACACTAAAGACAATCACAAGGTTTTCTTTAGTTATGTCAGGAACATGGGTGGAAACTCCCAGATATGCTCTGAATTGTTGCATAACGGTACAAAATATACCGAACCTGCAGACATAGCCAACATCCTGGCAGACAGATTCAGTGCAAACTTCTCCCCCCCTTCCCCCCAAAGGAGCAAATGCCTATCCCAACTGAATGTAACCTCCCTGACATCACAGATGCACAGGTGAAAGCTGCCCTCTCCAAAGCAAAAAACACAGCATCTATGGGACCGGACGGTGTCCCAGGCTGTGTCTTACAAGAAGAACTGAACCCTCACATTAAGTCACTGTTCAAACTTAGCCTTACTACAGGATATGTACCCAAAGGATGGCTTACAGCTACAGTGGTCCCACTCCACAAAGGTGGTGCCATAACGGACCCCGGAAACTATCGCCCCATAAGCCTGACTAGTCTGGTCTGTAAAGCTATGGAGCGTATTATCATGGAACTCATAAACAACACAGACATATATATATATATATATATATATATATATATATATATATATATATATATATATATATATATATATATATATATATATATATATATATACACACACACATACACATATTTATATATATATATATATATATATATATATATATATATATATGTGTGTGTGTGTGTGTGCATATATGTGCAGGAGCACACACACACACACACACACACACACACACACACACACACACACACACACACACACACAATGAGGCAGTATGGGGAGAGGCATATGTTAATTAGCCATGCCATGTGCTCTCTCCCAGAACTGCTTGCAGCAGCTAAGCAGCCGAGAGATTCAAAAAAATTGCTCAGATGCATATTAGGGTATCTGTGCATGAGTGCATGCAAAGACTGCATGTGTGAATATGTGTCTTCCTGTGAGGTAATGGCAAGGGAAGTAGCAAGGGGGTTAAGTTAGGTAGATGTATGTGTGAGCTTGTATGTTTGCATAAGTGAATAGATGAGTACATCTGGATGTGAGATTGAGTGTGGAGGGGGCTGTTGTGTGTATGTGTATGTGTAATGAATGTATGGGTGAGTGTGTGTATGTATGTATGTATGTATGTATCTGGGCTGGGGTGGTTGTCATACTCCCACACACCTGTAGACTAATGAGCAGAGCCTGCAATGATGTGTGGAGGGCCTCTAGCTACAAGGGATACCTCTGTAAACTTGTGTCTGACTGGCACTTAAAAAGAACAGACACTGGGGGATAGGGAACTACTATCCACTAGGGATAAATCTTACACTAAGTAACTCAACAGCACTCAGGGTCAGAAGGAACACTAGACAACAGGGATTACTCTGCATAGCATGCCGGTAAAGCACTTAAACAGAACATGGGCCAAGTGAAAAACTGGACACCATGATATTCCATACAGTATGCCTTAAAGGTATGTATTTAAAAAAATAAAACAAAATGTAGTGTAGGGAACGACTAGACATCAAGGATAAGTAGCATTCCTTAAAATGCACTAAAGGAGATTACTCCAACCTTGTACCATCTTACGACCCAAAGTGGATATTAGTCCTCTGTACCCCATTAGGCACCATTTTTTTAATATATATTGTGGATCTTGAGTAATATGCAATGCCTAAAATAATTCATGACTTATGAGGGAGACTGACAGGTTACATTAAGCATCCCTCTCAACGAGGCATCAGACAAAAAAACAATATTAAAAATGGGATAAAATCATGGAGGGATTTTGAGTGTTCCTCCTGCAAACTTAGAAATCTGCTAGAATCACATTTTTTGCACTAGCATGCATTTACTGAAGGATATGAGGTTTGAAACTTGAATGTTTGGCATTAAGGACTAACAGCAGTCATCCACGAATTAAAATGGAATGGAAAAAAGCAGACATTGTGGACATTCTAACAAGAGGGACAGGCAACGGATATGTGTTGTGTGTCGTGTTTGTGTTTTACTGTGCATTTGTATGTGGAAGAGTGACTAAAAGTGGATGCCTGTTATAAAATGATGCGGCTTAATACCACAGGAATTGCTGATATGCACTCTTGGTAGTTAACATCAATACAAAGAACACTAGTCAATAATCGGGGCCATTCCTCAATGCAGCTAATGTGTCTCTGATTCAGAAATCTCTGCACCATGGAACCAGGACTAAAGGATGAAGACTGTGACTCACAGCTTCTACCTTCTGTGTTAAACTGGTCCATTACTACGGAATAATCCACAGATGCTACTACTGCACCAAAAACTGAGGAAATGAAACATTGAATTTTATATAAAGTAGGCGAAGTTTACTTAAAAAAAAAAAAAAAAAAAACTTAACTAGTCTTTCTGGGAGTGTTGAAAATACTGAACTACTGTAGACCGATAAACAATTAAGCTCATATTATCCTCGTGTTATAACTCATGATTGCTCAGTTCTGGTGAAAGCACTCAGCAAAGACAAGGCTACATACTCCTGCATCTACACAAAGAATACAATTTACTCTGCATTTTTAAATGTTTATTTAATTAACTGCGTTAACTAGGAAGGCCTGCTAACACAGCGTTTACCCAAGGCAGCCAAATAAGTACAAAAATACATTCTAAGTGCATGACAGAGGAAACATACGGGATTCAAACCTGTGTGTCAAGCACTGTAGACACAAGTACCTTAATCTCTGTGTTACACTATATGCTTACAATGTCATAATTTAGGCAATGTACCAGAGGTCAACTGCTATCAGAAGAATAACATTAAAATGAAGGCTTCCAATAAATTTGCTTTATCTCCTGGACAGCAAGCCTTCCAGGGAGGATAAAAATCATATAAAATAAAAAGGAAACTCTCATTCATTCATACATACAGACACACAAACATACAAATATATATATATATATATATATATATATATATATATATATATATATATATATATATATATATATATATATATATACACACACACACATATATTATACACACACACACACACACACACACACACATATATATATATATATATATATATATATATATAAATGTTCAGTATATAGATATATATATATATATATATATATATATATATATATATATATATATATATATATATATATATATATATATATATATATATGTATATGTATGGGAGCGCTACAGAATCCTGAAAGCCCAAAATCCTGAAGACCAAAATCCTAAAAGTTCAAAATACTGAAAACACACAGGAAACCAACACTCACTATATTCCAGCTCAAGTACATACAGAAACAACTAAAACACAAACTATATTACTGTTCTCCAAGTATAAGCAGGGCCCCCTACTTACACCCTGTTACTTAAATATATTAACTCCAAGATTGTACTTAGTGTAGTTAAGTGCAATTTCGGAGATTATATATTTAAGTAGCAGGGGGTGTGGGGGGTGCAGGGGGGGGGTTGCCCTTCTGCATATAGTTGAAGGGTAATATGTTTCTGTATGTATTATAGTAAGTGTTGGTATCCTGTGTGTTTTCAGGATTTTGAGTTTTCAGTATTTTTTCAGAATTTTGGTCTTCAGGATTTTGGGCTTTCAGGATTCTGTAGTGCTCCCATATATATACACACACTAGAATCAACTAATAAAACAATAATAACCCAACCAACAATAACAAAGAAAACTATCAATTAGTTAGCCACCATAACAGTTAACCAATTGAAACATCTTATTATATTCCTGGGTCAATTATAAGAGAATAAAATATTATACTTAAAAATAAATAAATATTTGTTTTAATTGTATCACTTAATGGAAACTCCTACTAGATCTAAAATCCAGTTGCACTATTTCTAAAACAGATACTTGTAAGCCACCGAGATGGCTGTCATGAAGTATTGCTATCCCAAATATGTCCCTTCAGCATTTCATTAAATGGTCTCTTTCTTTCTCCAGTGTAAGATGACCACTGGAACAATGCATGCAATAAAGCAACCTTCAGTACTGCAGTTGTCAGTACCAGCTGTCGCATGTCTTGGGTACCAAAGGAGACACTTAGGCACTGTCATGGGTTCAAGTTGTTTATTGTACATAAACACATCAGGAGCTGTAACCAGTACTTAAGCTAACTGACTGACTCATTACTTCATACAATCTCGCATGTTCATCTCCATGTATGCCTGCATTCACTCTGACTGACTATACAAAATGGCACTGATCTTGCACGTGATCAGTAACTTATATGCATGTGCTACCTAGCTACAGTGGCTGACTAGGTACAATACACAAATGATCTACATCCTCCCGCTTAGATTTGTTCGACATACAATAGGATGACAAGACATTTTTTACAAGCTAGATATCACATCAACATTTAACAACAAATTAATTCAAGTCCAAATTGCTGTGTATTTCTGATTGGGTCTGGAAATTCTAGCCGATCTGGTCACATAAAAACTGACTGGGTTTAGCAGCAGGGGCAGTCTCTGAGGATTCTTTTACAATTGGAACTTCGGGGATTACATCAGGATTACTTGAAGAAAGTACACTGTCCTCTGGAATTCAAACAAGTGTAGAGTCACTCTGAAAAATAGTCTCTGGCACAGGAAATCTGCTGTGTCACTGGTTTGGAGACTGGTAGTATGCGTCTTCGATTCCTCCTAAAATCCATTCCTTCAGATTGTACAATGTAGGATTTCGGTTCTTCACAAATGTTTTTGATGATTCTTACTCGGTCATATCCTTTAGATGTTTGTATTCTCACAATCTCTCCTTGTCTTAATGGTCTGAGTGGTTTGCTGGATATATTGTAGTACGTTTGTGACTGACGTTTTCTGAAAAGTCAAGCCTTGACCACTCTGTTGTTCTTTGCATTTGGTATCAATAATTGTTTACTGATCGAAAAGAGTTGTTTTAGTCTGTCTGGACATCACTCTCTGAGCAGGTCAATCAAGCAAGTTGTCTCGAGGAATGTTTCTGAGATTAATTGGTTAAGAAAAACATTGGTACCATCTTTCTTGGATTTCTCCAAATATATTGCACTTTAAGCCGCACGCTCAGCTAATCCATTGGACAGTGGAAACTCAGGACTACTAGCAACACGGACAAAGTTCCAAGACTCAACAAAATTCTTGAACTGCTGACTTGCAGACTGTGCACCATTGTCAGATATGACTTTGTGCGGACTACCCTGAACAGAAAATGTCTCTTCAACTTTGTAATGAGAGTGCTGGATGTTACGTTAGGAAGAAGGTCCATTTCAAACCAATTTGAATAAGAGTCTACTAACACTAAGTAATGTTGACCATTTCATTTGAAAATATCAGTAGCAACTGTCAACCATGGTAATTCAGGAATCTGGTTTAACTGAAGTGGTTCTTTTTGTTGGTGTGATTTAATACTATTGCAAACTGAACATACTAGAGTTTCTTTTTATATATCTTTTAACATAGAAGGCCAAAATACTATGCCTTTTGCCCTTCTTTTGGTAGAATCAGTACCCAGGTGACCACAATGCAAAATTTTGATATATTCCTGTTGTAATGCTGTAGGAATTACCACTTTAGGACCTTTCATGATGATTCCATCTTCTATCATGAGCTCGTCTCTATAAGGAAAATACGGGTCTATATTGCAACATCGAACGCTTAAAACAGCGAACGATGGCACACTGACACATTTTCAGCGAAAGCTGAAAATGTCGAATCCACAGAACAGCGATTTCTGTCCTAGGGAAAGAAATTGCTGTTCCAACCCCTGCAAAAAAAAAAACATTACACACTTCCAAACACATACACACATACCCAATCCTAATTATATCCCCCCAAAAACCAGTAAACAACTAAATACACATATGCACATAACCCATCCATACATTTAACGAAAAAAAACAGTAAACACTTTAAACCATATGCACTTACCTTAACCCGCACTCTAACCCTAAGGTCAGTAACTCTCGCACATTTACATAAACAGCTCCAAACACAAACACACTTACCTTAACCCTAATTCTACCCTCCCAAAACAAAAGTAAACAACTGAAAACACATACACACGTAATTCAACCATACATCTAACACAAAATATAAAACAGTAAACGCTTTCATACATATGCACTTACCTTAACCTGCACCCTAACCCTAAGGTCAGTAACTGTTGCACCCTCGGGAGCTATACCGGACAAGGGACCACACTACACTTCAGAACACAGCAAAACAACAAAGTGGTCAAGCGACTTCTTTCCCAGGGAAAGAATTCACTGAACAGCTGCTTTGCTGTTTTGTTTGTTCGCTCTACATGTGTCAACGAAAACGCATCCGACATAATGCGTTTTTGTTGTACTCATAGGAATCCGAAAATACTTCTGTATGTCAAGTGGTAAACTTGTTTCTCTTGCTGGCCATCCTTGACTGATAACGTTTTTTAGCTTCTAGAGAATTGGGTTTGAACCTGTATGATTTCTGAGTTCATCAAGGTGTAATGAGGAAAACTTTCTGACTTCCATGACTTCAAAGCCTGCTTTCTCATTGTCATGCTGTACTGTTGTTTGTCTGGGTGCTTTGACAAAGCATCAGTAAGGTACAGAAATTTGCCTTTTGCATAGACAATATTGAAATTGTGTTTTCGCAATTTTAACATCATGCGTTGCAAGCATACTGGGGCTGTATGTATTGGCTTTTTCAGAAATGTCACTAGAGGTTGGTGATCAGTCTCTATTTGGATAGGTTTGCCATAAATATAATCACTGAACTTCAAACATGCGACCACTACTGCCAAAAGCTCTTTTTCAATTTGTACATACTGCATCTCAGTTTTGGTTATAGTTCTAGATGTATAGGCTACTGGTATGCTTTCTTGAAGACATGCTGCACCAAGACCATACTTTGAAGGCTCACACAAAAGAGTTACAGGTTTGTGAACATCTTAATATCTCATTGTGGGTGGACTGGCAATTTTCTGTTTCAGAATGTCAAATGTTTTTGGTGTTGTCCCAGCCAGGACCAGTTTACATTTTTGCATGTCAACTCATGTAATGGTGCTGAAAGCTCACTTAGGTCTTGGAGTAGCTTTCCTAAATAGTTGATCATACCAAGAAAATGTTGTAAAGATGTGACGTTTTCTGGAACTGGTATCTCAAGAATTGCAGCTTGCTTAGATGGATCTGGCTGTAAGCCAGAACTGGTAAACAGATGTCCCATGTAAGTAACCTCTTTCAGTTTGAATTTGCAATTCTGAGGATTCAGTTTAAGATTTACTTCACGGACACAGTCTAGAACTTTCCTGAAGTTTCTATTATGTTCGACTTCACCGTTGCCCCTATAATAATGTCATCTACTATAATAGCATGTGTATAACCAGAAAAAGGTGTTCCATCACATGTTGAAATACTTCATTGGCAGAATTTATCTCAAATGGCATTCTCAAAAATCTGTATCTACCAAATGCTGTACTGGAAATGGTTAACAATGAAGATTTGTGATCCAGCAAAATTTGCCAAAATGAACTTTTTCCATCTAAGACTGAAAAAACTGTGGCATTTAGCATCATAGCAGCTAATTCTTGTACTGTGCGCAACAGATGATGAGGATTTTTAAGTGTTTGTTTCAATCTCTTGGATCAAGACATATTCAAATATCATCTGAGCTTTTCTTACGGGCTACGACCATGGAAAATACCCATTCAGTCGGTTCTTTTACTGGAGTAATGACACCCAAATTCACCATTTTGTCAAGTTCTACTTTTACTTTGCTCCACGTTGCTACTGGAACCTTCCTTGCTGGCCTGACAGCTGTGCTTACTTCATGGTTTAACTTCATGGAATATGTGACTGGAAGTTTACCAAGCTCGTCTGTGAAAATATCAGCATATTCACTAAAAATATTCTGTGTAAAACTATCGTTGTTGTTGTTCATACTTATATGGTGGACCTCTTTATTAAATGAAATCAGTCCCATTCTCAAACTGTCTTTGAGGCCTAACAATGACTGCATGTGTCTTTTGACTATGTAAAACTGCAAGTCATAGCTATTTCCAGCAAAATGGCATGTGAGAACTACAGCGCCATCCATCTGAATCTCTTCACCACCATAAACAAAAAGAAGTTATGTACCTACCACAATGTTCCATGTTAGTTGTCTTCATCTCGCCTTCTTTCTTGCTGGTTGGCCATCTTCTATAGCTCGAGAGCTGTTTACTGGCTTGAGGCTAGCCCTTATCCCATGATGCCTAGCGATAGCTATCCAGATCTCGTTTGAAATAGCTATCCCCAGACATAGCCAGAGAATAAACCTGTCCAAACAAATAGGTTGAGAATACCTGTCATACTCTCTAAGTCAGTAGAGGAAACAAACCAGAGAACACTCAGCCAGTGAAACCAGAATTCCTCTTGGTCCAATAGGACATGGGGACGGAGGGTGAAGAAGAAGCGAGATGAAGACAACTAACATGGAACATTATGGTAGGTACATAACTTCTTTATGTTAAGTTGTCTATCTCGCCTTCATTCTTGCTGGTTGGGACAGCGTCCCTAGCACCTACAATCCTGGGTGGCTCATTGGAACAGACTCTTCAGAACAGTGGAACCAAAGTCAGCTCTGCTCCTGGAGACTATATCTAGCTTGTAATGAGAAATTAAGGTATGAGGATTTGCCCACGTAGCAGCTGCACAGATAGAATCCATGGGCAACCTAGATTGGAAGGCTACAGAGGTGGCCAAGGCCCTAATAGAATGACCTTTCGGTTTAATAGGTAACTCTTTGTTCCTTAATTGATAGATGAAGGTAATAGTGTGAGACAACCACCTGGATAAGGTCACCTTGGAAACTTGGAGACCTTGTTTACCTAGAGCATAGGAAAGGAATAGTTGGTCAGATTTCCTTATTTCCTTAGTCCTGTGCAGATAAAAACGCAATTGTCTATGAACGTCCAATTGGTGTAATTTGTACTCTGCCTTGTTGGTGTGGTTAGGGAAAAATGCAGGAAGGTCTATTGATTGGTTTAAATTATTTTCTGAGCAGACTTTCAAAAGAAATGAAGGATTAGTCCTCAGAGCAACCCTGTCTTTATGAAAAACCAAGTATGGAGGACGAACACATAGTGCCTGAAGTTCAGAGACGCATCTGGCTGAAGTAATAGCTACCGGAAAGAGTGTCTTCCAAGACAGAAACTTAATGGAGCAGGACACTGCTGGTTCAAAGGGGGGCAGAGTTAAGGAAGTTAGTACCAAGTTAAGGTCCCAAGGAGGAGGGGGATCTCTCACTGGAGGCCTAAGGAGAGTAGTCCCTTTCAAAAAAGCTTTACAGAGCTTATGAGACATAATGTTTTAATTTGACAAACCAACATGAAAGTTAGAAATGGACGCTAATTGAACCCAGATTGTAGCAGAAGCGGACCCGGAATGAAAAAGTTGTGCTAGGAACTCCAGAATTTCGTGTACTGGGGCTGAAAAGGGATCTACGTTCCTAGCCTCTGCTCAACAGGAAAAACGTTTCCATTTACTAGCATAAGTTTTTCTGGTTGTGGACTTGTGAGAGGAGACAATAATCTCACGTACAGCCGGGGAAATGCTGGGAAGCCTGGCTATGGTTGGAAGTGGAGCAACCAAGCTGTGAGCTGGAGTGTTTGGAGGGATTGATGCAACCCGCCTGATTGATGAATCAGTAGGTCTGGAATCAGGGCAGATCGAGAAGGTAATGGTGCAGGAACAGGAACCATATCTGTCGAGGCCAGTAGGGGGCAATGAGGATCAATTTGCAACCCAAAGATATTGCTTTCTGTATGAGTTTTGGAATCAGGGAAATGGAGGAAAGGCATAAAGAAGTCCCTGAGGCCAATCGTGGACTAGAGCGTCTCTGGGTGAGTGACCTGGAAGCGGAAGAAGGGAGAAACAGCTGCTGCATTTGCAGTTGAAGGGGGTGGCAAAAAGATCGCAGCAGGGCTGTCCCCATTTGTGGAAAATAAGATCCGCAACTTCCTGATTCAGAGACCACTCGTGAGGCATGAGAATAGCTCTGCTGAGCCTGTCCGCTATGACGTTTGACCTCCCAGGGATGTGTGTCGCAATCAGAAAACGCTGGGAGGAAATTGCCCACTGCCACAGTCTGAGTGCTTCTCGGCACAGGGGGTAGGACCTGGTTCCGCCCTGCTTGTTGATGTACCACACCACTGACATGTTGTCTGTTTGAATTGCAATGGTCCCAGAAGGAAGAGATTCCTGAAGGGCTTGCAACGCTAGGAGCACGACTCTCATTTCTAGGACGTTTATGTGCAGATGGTACTCGTGAGGCTGCCAAGTGCCTTGGACTGTCCTGCCCTGATAATGACCCCCCCCACCCTATCAGGGAGGCGTCTGTGGTCACTGTGGCTACCGGAGGGGGCTGAATAAAGGGTCTGCCCTGAGTCACTAGTGGGGAGACCATCCACTAGGAAAGGTGCCTTTTGCATGCTTCCGTAATCATAATCATGTGGGATATGGGCAGCTGTTGGAAAGACTACTGTGTGAACAGAAGCCACTGAAGGATCCTCATGTGAAAGCGGGCCAGTGGGATTAAAAGAATGGCTGCTGCCATGGAACCCAGAGTTTGAAGGACGAACTTGACTTGGATTCTTTTGCTTTGCATAAGAATTTGTACCTGCTGACGAATTGTAGACACCCTGTCTAGCGGTAGTCTTGCGAACATGTTCCTTGTGTTTAAGTCTGCTCCTATGTAGGTGATCGACTGACAGGGCAACAAGGCAGATTTTTCAAAATTTATTGTAATGCCTAGCTGGGAGCAGATTGTGATTGTGTAGTCCCTGGCCTGCAGAAGTTGATGCCTGGTAGTAGCAGTGAGGAACCAGTCGTCTATGTATGGAAACACCTGGAATCCTTGACGTCTCAGGTGAGCCATGACCACTGCCATACATTTGGTGAACACCCTGGGGGCTGTGGTGAGACCAAAGGGCAGAGCTCTGAACTGGTAATGACTGGCTCCCAGCCGGAAGCGAAGAAATCTCCTGGAACGCCTGTCCATCTTGATATGGTAGTACGCGTCCTGAATATCTATCGAGCACATCCAATTGTCCTGACCCAGAAAGGGTAGAATGGACTGTAGCGTGACCATCCAAAACTTTGTTCTTTGTACAGACCTGATTAGCCTGCTGAGATCCAGAATTGGTCTCCAGTCCCCTGTCTTTTTTGGTACCAAAATGAATCTTGAGTAAGTTCTGGATCCATGCTGGTCTGCCGGGACTTCCTGGATGACTCTTTTTTTCTAGCAGTTTTGAAACTTCTATGACTGCTTGGTCCTTCAGATTGGGTGGAACATCTGGAAGGGGTTTCCTTGACTGCAAGGGGGGTTGACAGAAGGGAATTTTGTAACCTCGGATATAATGGACCGTACCCCATTTGTCTTGCATTAAATTTTGCAAGGCTTCTGGGTACAGTGAAAGTCTTCCCCCGACTGCCTCCAGCGGTGAGCAGCCGGGCAACCCTTCAGGGATGCTGAAAGGGCTTATCAGAGAAGGATTCTCTGTTGCCCTGGTTGTGCGGACCCCCTCTGCCACGAGGGCGGCATCTGTTGTTATTGTTTCCCCCTCTGCCCCTGGAGGAAAAATCGCTACGTGTGTCAGGCAAGTCTCCTTGGGATTTTCGGAACCACATTTTTCCACTCTTCTGACCTTTGGGATATGGTCTAAAAGGAGTGGAAAACCGGACTCCCACGGCAGAGAGAGTCTTGCCTTCTTGCTCACACCTAGTCAAAGTGTCTTTCACCTGTGGTCCAAAAAGAAAGGACCCATCAAAGGGGGTGTTGGTGAACGACGCTTGAAAGGTTCCACAAAATTTCACAGCTGCATCCATGCATGCCTCCTAAGGGCTACACCCGTACCTGTGGCTCTACTCGCACCATTGGCTGCATAAGAAATGAGCCTCATGGAGGAGTTGACTATAGAATTAAGAGTCGCCAGCTGGGAAGCTACTTTAGCTTGAGCCCCCTGAGCTGATGGATCTTGAAGGGTATCTCCTAGCTCTTTAAGGAGATCCCTCTGAAGCCGTGTAAAATGGCACAAGTAGTTCAGTGACCTCATAGAGAAGGTCGCTGAAGCAAACATTCACTTCCCATATCTGTCCATAGTCCTAGACTCCTTGTTAGGAGGATGGACAGACGAAGAGGTCTCCACTAACTCTTTTTTGGTGGCTGCTGCCACCACCATGGCATCAACAGGGACACCTTTGGTAAGGAACTGCTTATCATGGGGTGCTGAGATGAACTTGCCAGGTCTCCTCGGAGTTGGTTCCACTGTATCCAGAGCTGACCAAGCCTTTCGAGCCACCACTGCTATAAGTGGATCGAAAGGTGGAGAAACCCAGGAGGTGGAAGGTCGGGAACGGAACGCATCCAGAAATACAGACTCATCCTCGGTAGGGGCTAGGGGATTCCAGTTCCCCCTCTGCTTAAACATTTCTAGGATGTCCGAGAAGGAAACATCTTCAGAGGGGGATCTCGGGAACCCTTCCAAATCATCTAAGTCTGTATCAGAAGTGACAGACTCGGGGGAGTCAATGTGCTTCCTCTTGCACTTCTTCTTACTTGGGGGCTCCTCTGAATGATAAGGGGAGGCCTCGGAAGAAGAGGAAATACCCAATGGGGTGTCCTGGAGTGCCGGTTCCCTACGCTTGGGGTCTGGAGGAGGAGCAGAGGTTGGCATAGGCACTACAGAGGATGGAGCCGGTGGGGCCCACAGTGGAGCTGACTCAGTGGCCAGCACACTCCTCATGACCTCAAAGGCGTCCCTGCCACAATGCAGAGAAAGCTCCGGTTCCGAAGAAATCGGAATCTTTCTCCGCACCGAGGGAGACGGCTCCGAGGCTGATGGAGCCAAGCTCACCTGCGCCGAAGCTCCGAGAGGGAGAACAGGGTATGACAAGGGTCCTATGCCACTCGCCCCCTCAGAGCAGACGAGGCAGCCCCGGCGCCCAGATCCCTCGATGGATGGCACCATCGAGGGAATCGGAGCTGACGACGGAACCAAAGGAGATAGCGTTATTGGAGCCGACGGTTCCACTACTCGAACCCCAACGAACTCCGGCTCCGAACTCAATGGAGTTGGAGGAGGAACATCGATAGAAGTGGACGGAGCAGACACCTGTTGAGGAGGGCTGGACAACATCTTGGCAAGTGCCTGCGATTTCAGCAACCTACTGACCACTATCTCCACATCGTGATCCGACAGCCTGGAGGACCAAGAGGAGTGAGAAGATCGGTGACTGCGCTCGCTCTGAAGCAGGGGAGACAGTGGAGCTGAATTAACTGATTCCAAGAAAGGGGACCTTTGCCTCTTGTGGCTCCAAGACGGCTCCGAAGATCCTGATGGAGCCGATGGGGAGGGAGCCTCATCGGTACCAGCCGGAACCGAAGTAGAAGGCGTAATCTGAACCAAGGACGGCTCCGAACTTAGAGCCGACGGCTTGGAAGATTTAGGGGATTTCACAGGCTGAGTCTTGGCCGGTGAATCCTGGGGCTTTAAAAGACCCCTAAGATTAAGCTTATTTTTATGCTCCTGCAGAACTCTTGGGCTAAATGCATGGCAGATAGAACAAGAGTCCTGCAGGTGCACTGTGCCTAAACAATAGACGCAAGAAGTGTGCCCATCTGTCAGAGACATTTTCTGACAGCATGAGTCACACTTCTTGAATCCAAAAACTTTGGATTCTTTTGACATTCTGACCAAAAGAACACTAGAAATACCTACAACAAAAACTATCTAGCAAATACAGTCTACAAAAAAACACTATACTAGCAGACTAATACTAAGGGTTTTTTTTTTTTTTTTTTAGGAAAGCCTCTAACTTAAATGGCTAGCCTAAGAAAGAAAGGTAGAAGGAAAGCCTCTAACCTAAACGGCTAACCTGACAAGAAGAGGATAAGGGGGGGAGGGGGAGAACTCTCTAAGTTAAACGAGTTCTACAAGGAAGGGGAGGAAAGCTTTAATAAAACACTAGCTAACAGAGAAAAACAAGACTAAAAATTAACAATAAACCAGAAAAAAGGACTATTTCTAATGGTAAGAAAGTTGTATAAAAAAGTCAATCACTGTGAACATTCCAGAAACTTAGGATACTTCGAAAAGTTTTAGTTAATGTGAAAAAGTAGTGCATTGCGAACAAATGCTGTTGTTTTAGTCTTTTTGTACATTGTAAACACTTTGGAAATTATTTTGAACACTTCTGCAATTATTTTGAATACTTTTATAAGAATTTCACAATTTCTGTCATTTTGTTTATTTCGGTAATTACTTTGAATGTTTTCAATGCTTCACCACTTATTCGGCAACTGAAAAATCATTTAAATGAGTTTAAGTACCTTTGAATAACCGCTGACCTGTTTGCAAGTTGACTCCTGTATATTTCTCCACTTCTAACTGTGTGCCTCATGGTTTGTAAGTAGCTTCAACTTCTGATCCCATTCTGAGACCATGTTGCATGTCTCGTGTATCAAATGAGACACTGAGGCACTGTGAGGAGTTCAAGTTGTTTATTGTACATAAATGCATCAGGAGCTGTAACCGGAACATATACTTAAGCTAACTGACTGACTTATTACTTCAAACACACTTGCATGTGCATCTCCATTCATGCCTGCATTCACGCTGACTATACAAAATGGCACTGATCTTGCACGTGTTCAGTAACTTATATGCACGTGCTATCTAGCTACAGTGGCTATGTAAAATACACCCAAATGATCTACACTGGCCACACCAAACTTAACGCCACTGATTTTCTTAAACTCACTAACTGCAAAAGAACAATTTTATTGGAAGTCTTGGCTATTATTAATGTACAGTAGAGTTCAATATGTGTGCCCTGTAAAGACTTACTACATACTTTAATTAATGAATCCAAATTTCAAAAGAACTTTGTTAACCTTGTTTAGGAAGTGGGTATGAAATGTTGAAATAGTCTTCATAGAAATCTAGAAGTTTCACTGCTGCTTCCAAAGCAAAATCTGCTTGCTCTATCTTCTCGGGTACAGTATATACTGAGATCTATAATAAAGAAAAAGTATTGCATTAAGTCTAGAAATCATCCATCAGATTCTGTTTTACTAAAGACAAAGTACAGTTTTGTACCTACCATAAATGTAGATGTTCGAGTGCTAATACAGCTGCAGTCATAACAGACGGGTTCTCCTGCCGTTAGGCGGGTCCTCGGTCGGCCGAATTCCAAAGTCTAGGTCCAGCGTCGGTTGTCGTCGCTTCTTCCCTGACGTCAGTGCGAC
The DNA here is from genome assembly GCF_019279795.1 of Protopterus annectens. Lineage (NCBI taxonomy): Eukaryota > Metazoa > Chordata > Ceratodontiformes > Protopteridae > Protopterus > Protopterus annectens. Next base: position 713,837,112 of record NC_056730.1, on the reverse strand, counting down.
AGGGGTATAAAAGATCCAGCCGACGCCATTTTCTTCAGTTTTTTTTGCCTCAGATGTCAGGTGCCCCCAGAAGGAAGGCAATACATACATTTGTGTAATAAAGCAATGCCATATAATCAAAATACAATAGTGCAAGCAAATACATCATGAATGAATACCCCAATCAGGTTGTATGAGGAGGTGTTAGCCAATAGGCCTGTCCCAAGAGGGGAAGGAGGGAGGGAAACCTGGACTGCAGCTGTATTAGCACTCGAACATCTATATTTATGGTAGGTACAAAACTGTAATATGTTCATCGTGCATACAGCTGCAGTCATAACAGATGGGTAGAATCCCAAAGCTAAGAAAGGGGTGGTAGGCACTAGGTGGAACTAGGAGGAGCCAGAATGCCCTGCAAGACTGCAGTGGCAAAGCCCGCTCTAGATTTGGAGTATAATGGAAGGTGGTAGTGCTTGGAGAAGGTATGCACAGAACTCCAAGTGGCTGCTTCCAAAATATCTTTGGTAGGAACTCCTCTGAGAAAAGCTGCAGAGGTAGCCGTGGCCCTTGTGGAGTGAGATCTGATGCCTGTAGGCACAGATTTACCACGAGAAGAATAACAAAAGCGTATGCAGTGGGCTATCCATTTTGAGATAGTCTGTTTGGAAATTGGCTTCCCTTGAGCTCCTATAGCATAGGACACAAAGAGCTGTTCTGATTTTCTGAAAGGCTTTGTTCTGTCCAAATAGTAACGCAGTTGTCTGTGGATGTCCAAGGAATGTAGTAATCTCTCCCCTTTGTTTTGAGGATTAGGATAAAAGGTAGGTAAGTGTATAGCCTGATTCAAAGCTACCCTGGATACCACGTTTGGCATAAAGGACGGGTTGGTTCGTAAGGAAACTCTGTCCTGATGGAAGATGATAAAAGGCTGCACAGCCATGACAGCTTGTAGTTCCGATACCCTACGAGCTGAGGTAATAGCCAGAAGGAAAGCTGTTTTCCAGGACAAATATTGCAAATCTGTTGAGGCAGCTGGCTCAAAAGGAGGCAAGGTCAGCTTTTCTAGAATGAAATTGAGATCCCAAGCAGGTATTGGTTGTTTCCTTGGGGGTTTTAGATTCTTAGCCCCTCTGAGGAACTGTCTTAAGAGGGGGTGAGAGAATAAAGGTGGATCAGTGTTGTATTCTGCAGAAATGGCTGAGGCATGGATTTTGATGGAGGAGAATGAAAGTCCACTGCTTAGCAGCTCAGCTAGCTACTGTAATATTTGAGGTAAATTCAGTTTTCCAAGATCCTGACCCTTTTTCTCATTCCAGACACAAAACCGTTTCCATTTTGCGGAGTAAGCTTTTCTAGTAGACGGCCTTCTGGCCTCCAAAATGACATCCTGCACCTCCTTGGAGAGTAGGGTTTGTTGTGATGCTAAGGAATCTTCCATGCGGCTAGATTGAGTGTTTTTAGCTGACTGTGAAGAGTTTTGAAGCTGTGCTGAGTCAGAAGAAGAGGTATTAGAGGCAGGGTCCATGGTGGGGAATGCGTCAGGCTCCTCAGGAGTGGGTACCAGTGTTGTCTTGGCCAGTCTGGAGCAATGAGAATCATCTTGGGTCTGTCTGCTCTGGTTTTTAATAGAACTTTGGGCAGCAAAGGAAGAGGTGGGAAGGCATAAACTGTCACTGATGTCCAACTGAAAGAGAGCGTCCACTCTCCAGGCCTTTGGATGAAAAATCCTTGAGCAGAATTTTGTCAATTGGTGATTTTGTGGGAGGCTAAGATATCTATGACTGGCCTTCGCCATGCTTGAATTATCTCTGTAAAAACTTGAGGATGCAACTTCCATTCGTGTGGATCTGTCATATTTCTGCTTAGGTTGTCTGCCAGCGTGTTTTCCTTGCCTGGCAAGTACTGTGCTTGAAGTTCGATTTGTAAGTCCAGAGCCATGTTCCAAAGTGACATGGCCAGTCTGCATAGGGGGTATGAATGGGTTCCTCCCTGTTTGTTTATGTGCCACATTACTGTGGTGTTGTCCGTCCTTATCAATAGTTGACCTGGTTGCAGAAGGTCTTTGAAAGCTATAATAGCATTTATTACTGCTAGCATTTCCTTTTGATTGATGTGAAGGTGCTTTTCTTTTGGGACCATTTGCCCTGAATGCACCGATCTGTCATGTGCGCCCCCCAGGCGTAGTCCGAGGCGTCTGTTGTGATGACTTGATTTGCTTGAGGCTTGCTGAATGGGAGACCTGTGTTTGTTTGGCATGCTTGAGCCCACCACAGAAATTCCTTTTGAAGACATGGAATTAGTGGTATTATTGTTTCCAAACTGTGGCTGTGTTGAGACCATAGGTTTTTCAGGTACCATTGAAGTTTCCTCATATGCAGCTTTGCACATGGGATTAGTAAGATGCAAGATTCCATGAATCCCAGAGCCTGCAGGATTTTCCTTGCAGTCAGCCTGGTGAGATTTGCTAGTGCTCTGAAGTATTGAGTTAGTTGCCCCTGCTTCTCTGGCGTCAGGTAGGCCATCTGGATGTTTGTGTCCAAGTTGGCACCCAGGAAAATTATTTGCCGAGAGGGTTTTAGCCTTGATTTTTTTTTGTTGACTGTGTATCCCAGAGAATTCAACAACATTATTACATAAGCCAGATGTTTCAGAAGTATGTGCTTGCTGTCCGCTTGGATCAGGCAGTCGTCCAAATAGGGGTATATTTGTATCCCCTGAAGTCTGCAGTAGGCAATTACTGATGCCAGGCATTTCGTGAATACTCTGGGCGCAGTAGATAAGCCAAAGGGCAATGCAGAGAATTGATAATGGGTTGAACCTGCAAGAAATCTGAGGTATCTTCTGCAATTTTGTCTGATTGGGACATGCAGGTATGCCTCCTTGAGGTCCAATGTTACCAGCCAAGACTCCTTGCCCAGCATGGGAAGAAGCTGCTGTAAAGTAAGCATCTTGAATTTTGGTACGAGTAAAAATGTGTTTAGGATGGATAGGTCCAAAATAGGTCTCCAATCTTTTCCCTTCCTTGGCACCAGGAATAGTCTGGAATAAAAACCTTGACCTTGTTCGTGAGTAGGTACCTCTTGAATAGCTTTCATGTCTATGAGATCTGAAATTTATCTTTGTGCCTCTGCCCTTTGATTGTGTGGCAGGTTTGGCATGCCTCTCATTTTTGGAAGGGTGTGAAAATGGAATCTGTAGCCTCTGTTATAATGTCCAGGATCCATTTGTCTTTTGTAACAATATGCCAATTTTTTGAAAATAATGCCAGTTTTCCACCTAAGGGTGCTGCTATTTGAGCCTTGCTTGGCATGCAAAGGGGAAAGTCATTGGGTTTGCTTTCTGAATGGCTGTGAATTATCCTCACCACCTCTTTGTGTAGGAGCTTGCCATTGTCTGCCTCTAAACAATCCTTGGGATTGCCCTTTGCCCCTCGGGCGCCTGTATCTACCTCTTTGGGGTCTGTCCGTGGCTGGAAAGGACCAATTTTTGGAAGGCCAATTTCTACTGAAACGTGGGGGTTGTACCTGTAGAAAATCTTTCACTGTTTGCATTGATTTAGCCTTTTCCTCCATTTTCCTTAATACCTCCTCAGCATTAGCACCAAATAATACATCCTTTTGTAGAGGGGCATCTAGTAATTTAGCTTTGACATGATCTGGTAAGGTTTGTTCCTTGAGCCAGGCATGTCTACGTATGACTGATCCTGTAACAGCAGCTCTACATGAGGCCTCTAGAGCATCAAAACCACATTGTAAGGTATGTCTACCCACTTGTTCTGCACTATGCATCAAATCCTGCAACTCCTTCAAGTCTGGTTGTTCAGGTTGTGACATTTTACTTCTCAATTGTGATAACAGAAACTGTTGGTACTTTAGCATATGGAACTGGCAGTTTAATGCCCTCATGGTTAAGGTGACCGAGGTATATACCTTTTTTCCCCACCTTTCTAAGGATCTGGAATCTCTCTCGGAAGGTAATGGATTTTTAGCAGTGGAGGCCTTAATTCGCTTGGGGCCCTGTGAGATAGTTTCTGGGTCAGCAGCATGGCTTTTGTATAGAAATTGGTGTGAGTCAGGAACCCGGTAGTACCTGTCAGGCTTGACTGGGGCTGGAGGTAGAGAATCCGGGTTAAGGCAGGCCTCCGAGTACACATCATCTAGTATGTCCAAGACAGGAGGTATAGCCAGAGGCCTGTGCTGAGGTAGCAAGAGAAATTCCCTAAGCCTTTTCTTGGAATCTGAATAATCTTGGCCTTCCCAGTGGAAGTGTTCCCTTAAGGTATGCAAAGTTTCCCGAAATGAGTAATCCTCTGGGGGGGAAACAGAGGGAATGGACTCCTCTGCATCAGAGTCTTCAAAAGGGGAGTAAGAATGTTCCTGTTCATCAGAGTGCTCTGATATAATGGAGCCCTGATCAGAGGAGGGGGATTCTTCCTCCACTCTGGGCCTTTGTCCGGGGGTTGAGAACCCCTGATAAGAGTAATTAAATCCTCAGCCATTTTAAGCATCTATTTTTTAGGCATGGGGCCTGGAGATGGGCCCTGTGTAGCTTGTCTCTTAGAATGTATGGCTGCTTTAGACTTAGTGAAAGCCTTGATGGAAAAAGAAGAGGAAGGTCTGAAGACACCTTGAGAGGAGGTAGACCTGTCCACATTTTGAGATTCACCACCAAGAGTGGCTTCGGTATCTGTAGTCGGGGTGTGGGCCGAGGAGCCTGCGACCTCGGGCACAAGTGTCGTCGGTAGTCAGGGGCTGCGTAGGCGCCTCGCTGAGAACCGGACCACCTGTAGTCGGCTTTGGCGTGGTGTCAGTAGAGGCTGCGGACCTCGTGTGTCGGTCCTTATCCTTGCGCTTTTTAGACAAAACTGGAGTCGGAGTATCCGACGACATAATATAGTTAAATTTTTTGCCAAAATAATGCTGGGCGAACTCCGCCCGACTCTTAATGGTGCGTTTGTTGAATGTAGCACAAAAGCGACAGACCGAGACATCGTGGTCTGGGCCTAAACAAGGAATACAGAGGGAATGGAAATCCTTATGCGGTATTTGCTTCCCACATGAAATACAATTATTAACATTGTCTGACATCGGTCTGAGGCAAGAAAAGTTTCCCCAACGGGGTACTTAGCTTTCAAGAAGACTTCGGTTGCAAACTTTTCGTAATTTCAGGTCGGCACTTACGAACTGCTTCTGCTTCGGGCACCGCGTGGCAAGAAAGACTGAAGAAAATGGCGTCGGCTGGTTCTTTTATACCCCTGTCGCACTGATGTCAGGGAAGAAGCGACGACAACAGACGCCGGACCTAGACTTTGGAATTCGGCCGACCGAGGACCCGCCTGACGGCAGGAGAACCCATCTGTTATGACTGCAGCTGTATGCACGATGAACATCAATATTAGATGTACAGTTTGCATGTTAGGTGACATAAATGTATTCTCACACTTTAAAAGTGCATTGCAGCAGTTTGCTGCAATGTGTCTTGCACTGCTCACTTCATATTTATTTGCTCTGTACTTTGAATAAAGAGCTTTGTTAACTTTTTATTCAAACCACGGCCAAAATAAATGTACAATGTCTCCCAGTGACCTCAACTGTGGGCTCTTCCATAAACTTTAATGGCTAAGTTTCTGCACCTGTGCAGAAAGCTTGAATTACTGTCTGTGAACGCTTTTCACGTTTTCACTGAGTTGATGTCACTGAGGTTAAAGATGATCTTTAACTTTCAGTGGCATCAAGTCAGGGAAAACGAATTTAATGAGTGCTGGAATTTAATCAATGATAGAGATAAAATGTTCGCCAATCAGGTGAAAATGCTAATCGGCGCTTTAGGTACCACATGGGATGGTGATGAAAGGTAAGTCATTGAGTGCAACAATTCACTTTAAATTATGTAAGTTAAAAGTACTATTTTTCACATGGAAGTTACAAAACTAAGTATTTTTCACATATACTATCTGGGTACGAAACTGAGATAAAAGTAGGGTACACAAATAACACAGAATACAAGAAGTGAGCAGCATGTAATGTTATTTATTGATGCAATGGATAAATATGAATGATAAATAAGATGTAACAAGCTGACGTGCACTATCCAGATACTGTGGCACATCCAATATGTTGTGAAGTACGACAAACACAGAGGTAAATGTCTTACAAGTTTGAGTGCAGTGATACCACTTAAGCACACAATGTTACATTTGTTACTGCACTTAACAAATGGCATGATTTATTTTTTTTCTCCAATACAATTGCTTTCTAGGAGACCTCTTTTACATGTACATTGAACTTAAATTGCAAACTCCTGTTAACCAACTAGACATTTTTTAGTCTACTTCAAAATAGTAAAATAAAATACTTGACACGGAAGGCAAAACATAAGACTTTTCATAACACTGTGAACATCACAGCTGAAATGTTTAGACTCATTTTACTCTCACCCATGTACTCCTGAAATCTTAAGAAGCTGGTATATTAGGAAGTTTTACATATGTGAGTAAATGAATTTTTATCTTCAGTGTATAAGATGACTTCTGCAGAAGCTTCAGAGCAGCTACTGTGCAGGAATGGAAAATGGCTGTTTTCAAAGATTATCACCACTCAATATATTATGTCTTCAGTTACTCTTTTCCCTTAAAAAAAATCCTGGCTTGTGGGTTTCTAATGAGGCAGTAGTGTGAGTATCAGCTACTCTTCCTGTAGATCATATGATGGATTACTACTGATGTGACTTTCTCCAGCCCAATTGGGCTTATATGTGGGGTACTGCAAGGGTCAGTTTGGGGTCATTGCTGCTCTTGCTCTTTGTCAGTGGTCTCGTAATAAACAATGAAAATTAGATGGTGGTGCAATCGAATAAAGAAGGAGTGCACGCTGTTATGACCATGAGCAAAAGAGCAGATGCTTAATGTACTCACCTTAACAACAGTTCTTCAGGGAAGTCAAACTCTTGCAGCAATAAGTAAGGTTGCCTTAGATCTTCACCATAACAGTAGAGCTTGAAGGGAAAATGTCCTGCAGAAATATTGTAACAAGTGGGTTTCTCCTCAGCAATGTCAACTGTTATGTACCCTGTTTTTGAAGGACTCTGCATTTCATTACTAGTGTCACACTGCTGTAGTTACCCCAAATGAAATATGCCCAGTATAAAAGTGGAACTACCTTCCTATCATTTTCAATTCCTCTAGTGAGAAATGTGTAAATATATCAGACATGGTCTCGCTGCATTAGTTTATCTATGTGACAGTTCTGCTCAGTTTCAACTGTATCTTCTCTCTTGTAACCCCAGCCTGGCTGTTTTCTCTTCAGTTTACATGCCTGAGGACACACACATCTCCTGCTGCTTCACACCATGACATTTAATGGACAAGGACAAAATGTACCAAAATGTCCCTGTACCTAACAATCTGACTGACTTCATCCACCAAACAAGCAGAATCTGAAAGAAAAGAAAGAGAAACAGCAAATATAAAAAATATAAAAGTTTTGCTCTTTGATTTACAAGAAACCAACAGCAGAAGCAGAATGTGGGGACCATCCAAGCACAGGCATTTGACAAAATGTTGGTAAGTGCACATGGAGGAGGTGGGCTCACAAATATCAGCTGATATCAGGAGTTCTCAGAAGACTGGCAATTAGGAAACATGTTGAACAGAACCAAAATTCTCAAGCACAGCTGAAACAAAGAAGGGCCAAAGGAGAAGCTCAGAAGGATGAATGTTGTAACAATAAAATGCCAGAGAATGCCAAACTTTTGTTAGCATATCCAAGCAAAAGTACTCAGTGAAGGTATGAACTGACAAGCAAGTGGTTGTGGCACAAATGGCTGTAATGGAGCCATTCCTGAAACATTCACTGAAAATAGACATGTTTCCGGTGAAGTAGTCTTTGACAGCAGCATTTGCCAGTGGCCATTTAGCAGTCTGATGGCAAAACATTACATTATACAGTTAGCTACTTGAAGTCTCTCCCTCATTGAAGTGAAAGCGACAAAGCTGTCTCAGCTTCCTAAAGTCATGTACTCTGTCCCTGGAAAGAACACAATGGGAGATGAATGGACTTGTTTATTTGACACCATTTTCAAAATGATGCGTCTTAATGGATATGAGATCCTTGCAAAAGAACATATGTGGCTCCCTTGAAATAAAGGCCTGAAGCTCTGTGATCCTGTAAGCAGAGGGGATAACCACTTAACCAGCTGGCTCACATGGAGTATGGACAAGCTTGTCAATTATTAAATTCAAGTTCCAAGGAGGAAAAGTTACAATTAAGTCCCAAGAAGGAGAGGTGTCTTCACGGGACAGAAAAGATGGACCCCCCCCCCCTTTAAGAAACTGCTTGACGAATGTTTGAGACACGCATTCTGACCATGGGATAACTGAGACCTAAATCATACATTTTGTCTGTGATATGTTAGAACTGACATCTTACAGTTTAATTAATACAGGCAGCATGAGTTAAGTTTCTGTAAGATGGGGAACCTATTGCCCTTAGCATAATACAACTGATGAGAGTAAGGTTTATTGGTGGCTTCAGTCATCTCAGAAAATCTAACTAAAAGATCTTGTGACAGCAAGGGATCAAAACCAGCAACCACACCCTGAGGTTAAATCAATTGTTACATCAACTATCTAATGGCGGAGGGACTTCTTGGGCTTGTTGAAGATCAGTGAATGATCTGTCCTTAAATGCTGATGTTCTCAGATGGATTCAAACAGGACAGAACATCTCCTGGTTAAAGGAGACTCTCACAGGGAATGCAGTGTGACATCCCCACTCTGGGCCAGTAATCAAGGTGCCTGAATCTGCACTACTGACACTGGAAAGGGACGTTCACTTGGAATGCATACAAATGGATACATTCAGTATTTTCGGATGCAGACCTTTCTGCATCAAGCACACTTTACCTTAAGAGCACACAGGAAACACACACAGTCCGGGGTCTGGATTTCTCTGTCTGTCTCCCTCCAGGTCCCCAATAAGACTCCACTCTGGTACAGCTGTAGGGTTAGGTCCTCAGCCGAGTTTCAAACCAAGTCCTCCAGCACCCTCTCTGTGAAACTAGTGCTTCGTGTCCCTGCCCAAAATAGATGACACACATATTCTGAGAATTAACACACACACACACACACACACACACACACACACACACACACACACACACACACACACACAGGGAAAGGCTGGCACAGATTGCCTGCTCTATCAACTTTGCCCAGACTATAAGGTAGTTTCACTGCCACCAGTCAGTTACTACAAGACTCTTAAAAGGGTACCCAACCATAATGAGTGAAGTTAATATTAATACAAATGTTAATGTTGACCAAACAGCCAGGCTTTCAGGAGTGGCCAGAATTATCACCAAAAAGATATGTGCAGATACTCTTAAAACTTAAATATTTTCTAAAAAAGGACTAGTCACACTGAAAAGTGTAAATATATTTAATAATAAAAGAACACAAGAATACTAAATATCTATTTACAGTAAACACCAGAGTTTCAGTCACAAGGAATATTAAAAGTAACACTGGTGGAAAGTTTCACACACTTATAGAAAAACAGTATTTAGCTAGTCTCACTATCTATTCCTGACTGACAGAAGAATTATTGTTTCTACTTACTGAATAGAGCAAGGAAATATTATGTGGGTGAGCAGTCCTTGTTGTCAGAATCAAGACAGAATGCAGAATGCTGAGAGCAAACTCCTACTAATATTAAAATATTATTTTGGCTTATGGAATGACATCACACACATCTGGTCATCTGACTCTTTCTCATGCTATCAAAAGCACTAGAAGCTGACAGTTTTTTAGCACCTATGTGTTACCATGCACACCGACAGAGCTTTGTTCAGATCTCCTGGAAGTCATAAAAGCATAAAACCATTCCACTCTTCCTACAGAAGCTACAACCTATTCTCTAGCACAGACACTGCATCTCTGGCTCCATTCATAACTGTGGGATAACATCTTTATGGCTTAACCTATACAGTAATTTAATTTTAGATATATTTTATAGTTTGCTGCAGCTGAATTGTAATTTTCCTCTGCTCTGCCAGTATCCCCTATTGAAACATATACATTTAATTCAATTGGAATAATGCATGTATGTTTCTTTTCTTTCTAGCAGGGCACACTGTTGATACATACAACTTTACAGATACATTTTTAAACATAAGCATCTGTACATATGTTACAAATCCACTGCCCTATTTCTCCTGGCATGGCTGGCAGTACCTTCTATCGTCACATGCAGTCAGAGAAACACTAAAGCCAGGAATTCTAACTAGGATTCCATAAATGGGACCAGCACAAGTCAGTCATCTAGGTAAGGGGGATGCATGGGGGTACTTCTCCCTTGACATCTTCTCCATGAATACTAGCACCATGGTAAGCACTCTGGGAGTAAAGGAGACACCAAACAGGATCATTCTGAACTAAAAAGTGATGCCTATCCAGTGTGAATTGAAGGAACCTCTTTTGTAGAGCCCAGATACCATCTAGGCACTACACAGCAGCAGAGGCATGACTCTCTGGAAAGTCTCTATACAGAATCTGACAAACCCATATTTAACATCTTTAATCTAAGCCCCCATCTGGCAGCTGATATACCAACTGAGGTCTCTGTTACACAGTACCCTAAATGGGGGATAAGACTGGTGGGTTGGGGTCACCATCTGTTATGGCTCCAGACTACAGCTGATACAATTTGGTACTAAGAAGACCAGCCTTTTTGGACACAACCTTGCCTCAAAAGCAAACTGTATTTTTTCCTCATCTACCATCCATTTGGTTGACTGAGATAATTCCTACAAGGTTTCATTGACTCAGTACTTAACTACCAAAACACTGTTGATCTCTGTGAGTGTAATATATATATATATATATATATATATATATATATATATATATATATATATATATATATATATATATATACACATATACATATTTTTTTATTTATTTGTTAATGGGTAAGCCCACTCACTGGTTAGAACTTTTCCTTTTCAGAAGTGAATTGGAACAACACTGTCTGGTTAATGTTGTGCTCAGAGTAACACAATTTACAAATTGAAACTGAGAGAAGCAAACCCAAGACTACAGAATGAAGCTTTCTAACAGCTCATAGCCTTAACCCTCTGAGGTAAACTGCTAGAGAGTTAGTAATGAGTTAGTGGCTTTTTCTACGTTTAGGTATACAATTTGAAGGAATACAGGTTTGCTCAGGTAGTTAGCATATAAATAGAACACACATTAGACTTGGTCTTCTTACTGGATGTGAAGACCTCTGATTTGGTGGTGGAGCTGGTCTGATGGTCTGACCACGTCATAGATACATAGGTATGTACTAGGCTAATGACCACCGGGGCTTTTATAAGCCTAGATGTGCAACCCAACTGAACTGCATTCCCTTGTAACATGTGAGTCTTAATTAGAGGGGGTTGTGCAACATGTAAGTCTTAATTGGAGGGGGATGTTTGTTAGGACAAGTATGTTAGTTAGAAGATTGCTAAAAAATTATCTGGGGGATGTTAGTTGGGGAATGTTTACTGTCAAACCCTGTACATAAGACACATGGGGGCCAGCCTGGGGGTGAATTTATGATTTCTAATACAGTAGCCAAGGTTATATTTGAATAGGGTTAGGGATGGACTCTGTTTCACATGGATGTGGAGCCTATTCCAGAGCATGGGGATCTTTTGATACACATTACCTGTCTCATCACCATGTTCAGTTTCACAAGCAAAGTTCAAATCCCTGGATCTGGTGTTTCTTGTACTGTTGACCATGTCCTGCTCATTTTGTAGATGTGCAAAAGTTCCATCAGGGCGTGATCTAAGGATACCCTACATTTCAAACACAGATCATCTCTCAACAAGTTGTAAAAGGCAGAGTATAGATACAGGGTTCTAACTCGATCTGGATAGGACTATGTGTTAAAATTCTTGATTCTCTTGGTGAGAAACCTCTGTGGGCATTCCAGCTGTTGCATATGACTAGTCAGGTACATGCGGATGGGGACATTGTACTCAATGATGGGTTTGACAAGTGCAGAGTAGAGTGGTAGTATAACATCCCTGGATCTGGAAACCATACCCTTACTTATTAATTGGGAGACATGAAATGATTTTCTTACTACCGTGGCTGCATGTTGGTCAAAGACCAGATTACTGTCTACATATATTTCAAGATCACTAACTACTGGGTCAACTCTTGGGGGTATCTTACCAATGGAGTAATCTTCCTGGGTGGAATTTTCCCAAAAGGTACTATATTACACTTCTTTGCATTGAGTTTTAATCCTTGGCTTTGGCACCAGTCATTTGTCTGTGTTATATCATCTTGCAGGATATTAGTATTATGGGAAGAATTTATAATAGTGCCCAATTTGCCACTGTTTGCAAACTTGGTGAGCCAGAAGCCCTTAATGAATTAATTAATTTATTTAACATTTGTTTACTGGGAAAGTCCGACTTGGAACAAAGCCAATTTTCAGCGAAGGCTTGGGGAGAAAAGTTCCAGATGCATGTCTTTGTAATGTGGGAGAAAACAGGAGCACCTGGAGGAAACCCAGACAAATACAGGGAGGACATGCAGACTCCGCACAGACGGCACCCCAGCCGAGAATCAAACTGGAGAACCTCTTGCTGTGAGGCGACAATGCTACCACTGCATCACTGCACCGTCCAAATTAAAATTAACCTTGTCCTCTGAGAAGTAGATGCCAAACAGGAGTGGGCCCAGCATGGAGTCCTGTAGACCTCTGCTGATGAACTACTACTTGTTGGAGCTGGACTCACCAATTCTGACTTCCTGGGTCCTATCTGTGGGCCAGCTGGCAAAGTAGTGAGTTATGTAGGGATTTATGCCTAGTTCACTGAGTTTGTCAACAATACCTGAGTGGGGGTATTGTATCAACACCTTAGCCAGATCTAGGTAGGCATTATGCACAGTTTTCCCTTCATCCATTGCCTTGGTTACCTTCCAAAAACGTCTGCCAGGTTAAGTAGGCATGACCTTACTTTGACAAAACCAAACTGGGATGGGTCCAGTGTCTGTAGGTTGCTAACGTCTTTGATGATCATTTCCACTAGAATTCATTCCATGGGTTTGCATATTAGACTAGTCAGACTAATGGGTCTGTAGTTTCCAGGGGCCGGTTGATGGTCCACCCTTGTTACTGGGGATAACCATTGCCATCCTCCATTTGTTTGGTATGTAGCCTGTTTTGAAGATGTAGTTGAAAAGTGACTCAAGTGGTCCTGACAAGTTATGTTTCAGGCTATTTAGGAGATAACCTGGGATAGAGTCTGGCCCCAATGAGGCCTTGTTTTTATTCTTATGATCTGCCCTTGTTGATAGTAGAGGGGGGGGTTATCCTAGTAGGGATTTCATGAGAGGAAGGCAGGGGGCGAATGGAGGGTGAAGGTTGGGCTGAATCTGTCAGCCAGCAGATACACCATCTCACTCCACTCATTGAAGGTGGTACCATTTACTACCTGTTCTGCACACTGCTGCAAGTTACCTTTAAGGTTTTGACATAGCTGTAGAAGGTCTTGTGTTTGTTCTTACGCTGAGAAGCTATCTTGACCTCAAACTGGCCTTGCTGGAATTAATTAGTCCTCTTAGTTTCTTGTTTAGTTTAATTAGTGAGCTCTTCATTATGAGTGTTGCTGTCTCTGACTTTGGCCATGATTTTTTTCCTTTTATTATATACCTTGCAAAGACTAGGATTCCACCAGTATGGCTTATTTTTGGAGTTTGGTTTTGGCTTACTTCTGAAAGGTGCAGCAGCATCTATGCAGCCATTTGCATGTTTGTACAGTGTACCTGTGAATAATTCTACACAATCTGTTGTGAACTCTAGGTTTCATGGGGCATTTAATTTTGACAAACTGTAACTTAATAGGATGTAGTTTGCTTTAGAATAGCTCCTAATTGTAACAGGTTTTGCTGGATTTTCCAAGATGACTTTTATCTCAAATTAGATAGCTTTGTGATCTGATCTCACCAGTGAGGATGTGACATAGGGGCCAGGTGCATCGCTCTCCAGTATTGGTGAGAACTAGGTCCAGTATGCTTAAACCCTCGTTGAAGTGTGCACTAACCGATCAAGGGCATTTGTGTTAATAAAGTCCAGAAAACGTGCCTGCATGTTGGAGGCAGTATATGTTACAGAAGGCTAGTTAAAGTTTCCCATGAAGAGAGTGGTTGTTTGGATGAAGAGTGACTCCGTAGGTCTAGATAACAGTTGTAGGATTCTTGACACATGGATGGTGACCTATAGCTTGTTAATATATTTTAAGGGACTCTATCTAAGGTGATCTGCATGTGGATGAACTCCAGGGTATCCTCCTGTTTAACCAACCTTGAGGTATATTTGTTGCTAATGTAGATCGAGACACCTCCACCTTTAGTCCCTGTCTAACCTGTTTAACCAACCTTGAGGTATATTTGTTGCTAATGTAGATTGACACACCTCGACCTTTAGTCCCTGTCTGTCTGATGATAGTCTAAAAATGTGTGGAAGGCACTGTAGCTTTGCACTGTCACAGTACTTTCTGTGTCTTTAAACCATGTCTTGGTAATGGCACACACATCTATATTCTGCAGAATGAGGAGAACTTGTTGAGATTCTTGTTAAGGCTCCTAGCAATGAGAAGTAACACCTTTAGGTTCCTTTGGGCTTTGTTTGCCATGTGGGTAGGTTTGTAACTTTGGCATTGCCTAAAAAAGGCTATAATATGGTGGATAAAATTTTAGCCAAAATCTGGAAGTCCAGGGAGGACAGATGCAGGCCATCTTTAGCAAAGCAACATGGTCTGTGGAGTCCCACTGGATTGACAACAGAAACTAAGCCAATTGTTAAAGTGAATCAGTTTTTTGTTCATACTCCTTGGTGAAGGTAGAATGCTGCTCACTGCAAAGCAGTGAGGTACTTCTCCGGTCATTTACGCCCACATGGACTATGACAGAATTGTACTGGTACCTGTGGTGCAATGACTTGAATGCTTGTCCATTAGCTCAAAACGTTAAGCAATACAGAGTCTTAAGTAAATGTTTATGCTTGTCTTATGGGCTTTGTCTTCAGGGGTCCATTCAGTGTAGGCTTATGTGTGATGTTTTGTGTTACTTTTGGTGTATGCTTCAGAGATTGCTAAGGATAGGCATTGCTGTTTGCAGACTTAGAAATTCTTTGAGGTTTGGGAAGATTGCTTTTTACTGCCTCAAAATAAGATGGTCTATGTGTGTGGACACTTTGTGTGGTGGATGTAGTGTGTGTGCTCTTGACATCCTTGTTTGTATACAAGTTTTTTGTCTCCAAGGAAATTGTATATGCTCATCTCCTGCATATTGTGTTGGTTTCTTCAAGTTTGTCAATGAACATGAGGCAATTGCTACATTGTCTCAGGATGCCCATGTCTACTAAGCTGGCAACGGAGATATTTGGAAATTGCATATCCATGTTGCCCAGGCCTGTATTAGAGTTGGTTATTATGGTTTCAGGAATGGGTTTTACAGAGGTCTCCTAGGATGGTCTCTAGGGTTAGGGACTAGAGTTGAACAGTGGTAGGATATGGCATTAGTTAGTGCTGGGGTACATGGTAGTAGTACTACCTGACAAGCAAACTAGCTGCTTTGAGCTTAACTCCATGTTACAGTCCTAGTACTAGTTTTATAAGTAAACTTGACTGTCCAGCCACTTGCTTCTGTACAGGACACTACCAACCACTGTTGGGCAGTGAGCAGCTCTATGCAAACACAATTTATAGAAACAGGAATGAAAGTGAAATCAAACTCTTTAGCCCTCTGGCCATTAAACAACTGCACTCTGAGCCCCTCAGGAGTGCTTCCCAGCTCAGACAGACCAGGCAAATACCTTCTGCCACAAGATGGATGACCTTAGTCATCTTAATGTAAAAGTACAGCAACAAAGGACTCTCAAGTGCAATGCAACAACAAACAATCTATTCCCTAGCTAAAGCGCCTATCTATAAGGCAATTACAAGACAAAACAGTTCAAGTACCAAACAGTAAGGAGAAAAGGCAACTTGTAGTGGAAATACACTTTCAATCCACATAAAATTGCAAAATACAAGTCATGATCACTTAAACAGTGAAAAATAAGTGCAATATTTCAGTTTAAGAACTTATCTTTGCCTCAATGGCACTAGATTCAGTGAAAGCACATCTTGAGGCACAGGCAATATGTCGAAGCTTGCTGAGCTCTGTGGAAATGAACTTACAGCTTTCATTTGTGTTTTCCAACTCAGACCGACCAGAACACCAAATACTGATATTAGGTGGAATATAACAGTCCTCTTAATGTAAAAAACACACCTCTCAACCTGGAAACATCAAAAATCTGGACAAAGGCCCATGAAAAATAGGTACAAATCTGTATGCTGATTAACATAAAAATTTGCATACATAATTATATAACCCTGCCCACTCCAATGGAATTGAGGGATACCATCAAATACAAATTGAAGAACAGACAAAATATTAAACACAAAATATAACCAGAATAGTGTTTTATTTAAACATTTGAATGTATATCAAACTTTGCACTTGTATGAAACTAAAATACAGTTGTCTTTTATAAAGTTAAAATTAACTGCATTGAATCGAGAGAGATGTTGAAAGCTGACATGTAATAGCAGACCCCAAGTAGAAAATCAGAAAAAAAGGGGGGGGTGATGATGATGACTTAATTCCAGTCGAGTTTGCATTGTACTAGTTAGCCAACAGGTTCAAAGTTTTCAAAGGAGGACATTCTCAGGACTGCAGCATCCACCTCTTTTAAAAGTACAACGCAGTACAGTATCAGTAATTCATCTACATACTGTGGGAGTAGAACCCACAGCCTTCTGCATCAAAAGCAAGTATACTATCCATTGTGCTATTAACAATGCAAGCAGGCTTGACATAAGCAGCACTAAACTTCTCTTCCCCTGAAGCTCTCAGCTCCTTGTAAAATCCACTGGACACTCAACTAGCTCTCTCAACTTTGCAGCACAAGAAATTTGGAAAAAGCCAGCATTTATTGTGAGGGACAAAAGCCCAATAACCAGAGACACATTTTAAACATTGCTTGTATAATCTTGGAAAGTTGCTAGAATAAAATGTTTTGTGTTACCAAATTACCATGGGTTTCCTGAAAGATAATTCAGTTCTCACTAATTTGTTAGAAAACCACAAATTTTAAGAGGAACAGACCAAAAAGCCATACATTTCAAACATTGAAATGGTGGTATGGGTAGGGAATTCAGGCTCTTGCTCCTTGTACCTAAGGTAAGGGTTTGAGCCTGAGTAACACTAACCACCAGGTATACTTAACTGTATGCCACTAAGCAGATAAAATATTGAACGCAAGTTCGTAGATTGAACGGACTTCCTTACCAGGAGGCTGACACCTGCGGACATGTGGGTGCTGGGAATTTGTGGCACCCCATTATTTTGACCTCAAAACTGGTAAATACAGAGGAATTTGGTACAGTGGAGAGGTATGGTAAAAACCCAGAAAAGATTGCTTGAGAATGTATGCTACAAAAAACTTTTAACAAACTAGCTGGGCAAGGCAATTTTAAATCAATCGGACCAAGAGCAAGACCAGTTTGAGTGAATGCAGCAATTTCAGCCTTATATACAGATGCACAAATAATACAAGAAATCAATATTCAATCACTTAAATAGCTTCTGAAATTTTTAAATACAAGTACTTAGTTTTTGCTTGGACATGTTATGCAAGGAAATTACTTCAGAAGCACAAGCGAGGACACCAAGCATTGCTGAGCTGTGTGGGGATCAGTCAAGATCCTCACAAACATGCCAAATTTATACAGGCAATTAAAACACAGGAGACTGTAGAATCCCTTTAGCAAGGCCAAAATTGTACGACTACAACAATCAATTAAGTACCAATAAAAATATAAACTATTATATTACACAGTAACACTGCCAGTAAAGCTTTTTTCAAAAGTGCTGTTCACAGCAATCGGCAAACGTAAAATATTAGGGTACCTGATAAAGATTTAAAGAACCAAAATCCACAGATTAAGCAGTTAAACGAAGCGCAAAACAGTAAAATAAATATTTTATCTGCTAAGGATGGCACATGATTTATTCAGGACACTCTCAGAGTGTGGCAAAGATGCTAAGCAGATGAGAGCTCTGTGAAAACGACAATTTGCAGTAAGGCAGGTTAACTCAACAGCAATACTGGTTTGCTGAGTAGGCTCACAGTATTATGGATCTATGTAAAACAATGGCTGGGAAAAGTACTTAATTACCTTACGCAATTGACAACAACAATTAAAGGGAGAGGGAGAGGCTTTGTTAGTCAGATTATCATAATAGGTGAAAGTCAGAGACACTGGCGTTTAAAATCACAACAGCCAAAGGTGGGAAGGTTTAGGAAAAATTAAAATTCAACATACTATATAAAACCACACTAGAAAAATAATATTAAAAAAAAACACAGTCAGGAACCACTTTTGAGTGGTTCCTGCCTGTTTTTTTTTTTTAAATCACATACTACAACTTGTCCACACTGTCGGGTCAGCATGTGAGCCAAAATAGCAAGATAAATGTTTTGGCCCAGTGATGTATAGAATTAATTAAACAAAGACCAGTGTAGCAATCCAATCAGTAAAACAGATTTGTACAATCCAAATAAAACCACATTCATCAGTTCTTACAACACAGCCAAGCTCCAAACGAGGCTAATTGTTAAGTACTTTGGCCTGTACTTTTAACAATACTGCCTCAGCAGATCTAAAAACAGTTTACTTACAAAAAATTCAAACTGTTGCAAGAAGCCAGACAAATCAAAGACAGGTCAGCATGTGAACCAAAATGGCCAGGAAAATACTTTAGCCTAGTGATATATAGAGTTAATTAAACAAAGGCAAGGATAGCAACCCAATCAGTAAATCAGAACTGTGCAAACCGGATAAAAACCGATCCAAGAAGTTTTACAACATATCCATGCTCCCACCATAGGTTCACTGATATATACTAGACTAACGATTACTAGGGCCTTTACAAGCCAAGCCATGCAATCCAACCCAGTTGTGTCTATGAATCATGGACATTTATTAGGAGGGGCATGCTAGACAAGAAGTTTTTAAAAGGTATGTGGGGGGGTTATTGTCAGTTTGGGCATTACTGTCTGCTTCTGTCAATCACAGACATGGGGGACAGATCCAGGGTGAACTTCCGATTTCCCATCCATTGCTCAAGGTTATGCTTAAATAGGGTTAGGGATGGACTCTTCTTCACATGGATGGGAAGCCTGTTGCAAAGCACAGGGATCCACTGAGACACAAATCTGTCTTGCCAGCTTGCTAAAGGTCCATCAGAGCTGGATCCGAGGATGCCTTTTATGTCATGCATAGATCGCATCTCCGTAACCTGTAGAAGATAGAGTACAGAGATAGGGCTTTAATAAGATCTGTACAGGACAATGTGTTTATACCCTGGATTTGCCTGATAACAAATGTTTTTGGGTGTTCCAACTCTTGCATATGTCTGGTTAGGTACATGCTGAAAGGGGCATTACACTTAATGATGGGTCTGATAAGGGCCGAATAAAGTGGCACTATAAATTCATTGGACCTGGATGCCATGGATTTAACTATATGTTGGGCGACATATAAGGATTCTCTTACTACCTTGGCCACATGTTGGTCAAAGGCCAGATTACTGTCTACATATATTCCTAGATCCCTGACTATTGGGTTAACTCTTACGGGTATCTTTTCAGTGGAGTAATTAGCCTTGGTGGCAGTTTTCCCGAAATGCACTATACTGCATTTCTTGGAATTAAGTTTTAATCTGTGACTTTGGCAACAGCCATTTGTCTGTGCAAGACCCTCCTGAAAGTTGTTTGTGTTACTGGGTGAATCTATGATAGCTCCCAATTTGCAGTCTACCGTGAACTTGGTCAGAAAAAGGCCCTTGACGTTAGCCTTTGCTTATGAAAAGTACTGTAGATGCCAAATAGAAGCAGTCCCAGCATGGAGCCCTGAGGCACCCTGCTGGTGACCAGTCTCTACAGGTGGTGGTATCACCAATCCTGACTTTTTGGGTATTGTCTGTGAGCCAGCTAGCAATCCAGGGAGTTATGTAAGGGTTTATGCTCAGTTCAGTGTGTTTGTCAACTATACCCGAGTAGGAGTACTGTA
This sequence comes from Protopterus annectens, assembly GCF_019279795.1. Classification (NCBI taxonomy): domain Eukaryota; kingdom Metazoa; phylum Chordata; order Ceratodontiformes; family Protopteridae; genus Protopterus; species Protopterus annectens. The sequence continues at coordinate 713,816,949 of NC_056730.1, read as the reverse complement.
TCAAATGTCTTAGCCAGATCCAGGTATGTGTTATGCACCATTTTCCCCTCATCCATTGGTTTGGTGACTTTTTCAAAGAAGTCCATCAGGTTTTAATAGGCATGACATTCCCCTGACAAAGCCAAACTGGATTGGGTCCAGTGTCTAAAGGTTTTCTATGTCTTTGTTTATCATTTCCATGATAATTTATTCCATGGTTTAGCATACTGGACTAGTCAGAATAATAGGGCTGTAGTTTCCAGGGTCAGTTAATGGTCCACCCTTGTGAAGTGGGATAACCATTGCAGTCCTCCAGTCTCATGGTACGAACCCTGTTTTGAGGCTACAGTTGAAAAGAGAATCAAGTGATCCTGATAGGTCATGTTTCAAGCTATTTAGGAGGTATCCTGGGATACTGTTGTGGCCCATTGAGGCTGTGTTTTTGGACTTAGCAAGCACCACCAGGACCTACTCCTTGTTAGCAGTTGGGGGGTATGCTAATAGGCATTTCATGGGGGCCAAGGCTGATTGTAAGTGCTTTGGCCTCAACTTTTAACTATATTTTCTCAGCTAAAGAACAAAAAAATTCAAGCTGCTGTAAGATGCCAGACAAATCAGATACTACAGTTTGTTGTCCATAATATATCAGCATGTGAGCAAAAATTCCCAGGAAAATGTTTTGGCCCAATAATATAAATAGCTAATTAAAGACCAGTATAGCAATCCAATCTGTAAAACAGATCTGTTCTAACCAGATAAAATGTGATCCAAGAGCTTTTGCGACACAACCAAACTCCCACAAAGGCTTATTTTAAGTGCTTTTGCCTCTACTTTTAATAACACTGTCTCGGCTAAAGAATAAAGCACAGTTTACGTACAGAAAATTCAAGCTGCTCTAAGAAGACAGACAAATCAGGTATTACAGCATGTTATCCACAGTATATCAGATCAGCATGTGAGCCAAAATAGCCAGAACAATGTTTTCGACCAGTGATACAGAATTAATCAAAGACAAAAAAAAATATGAAAAATGTAAAGCCAAGACAACAGTCACAAGCTCAATTCAGAAAATGCTTGCTTTTATTGTAAAATAACCACAGGATATGCACTTTCTTCTAAACAGACCATCAAATAAAAGATTCAAAACTAAACCGGTTTAAATACCTGTGATATGATCACATGATCAACAACTCCATTCCCTTTTAATATAAGCACAAGTAGAATAAAAAACACATCTTCATTTTAAAATCCAAAATGTCCATAACTACATATTTCTAATGTTCACTAATGAACTCTAAACAATGTTATTGATAAAAAAATGTTAAACACACAAAACACAATTATTATAGTCTTACGTTTTGTAAAAACCATTATGAAAATAGAGCTTTCCTATTCATCACAAGTTGAGTATTACTGACCAATCATCGGGCTAAAGCCTTCATTTTCAATAGGCTAGATATGGAGTTGTGCTCATTAATCCTTGGCCAATTACAGGCATTACATTTCAACTGCCAATACAGTTCCTGCCTTTCCAATATCAGCTGCCAAGGCCCACCCCTTTTGTTTCACTCTATTTGTTCAACTACAGTAAACTTAAAACTATGACATGAACAGTTTTTTATATGTTTAAACAATGCATTAGATAGTTTTTCCTTCTTTATATCATAAAATGCTCATATATGTGTTCCTTTAACTTGTGTTCCGTCTTCCCGATGTAAAATTCAGGGCAGAGATTGCACAAAGCAGCATACAACCCCATAGAATACTTTAATCAGTCTACCTAACTCTTACAATTTACGTCCACTTTTAACACAGAAGAAATGTCTTATTTAGACAGTTTAAAAAAGAATAGGGTTAACCAATGTTTTGTAGCTACAATACACAGGAAAGAGCACTTACTCAAATGCCTTTTTGCATTTCTCAAGTTGTCACCCTCGCCAGCAGAAATGGTCAGTTGTTAAGGGCCAGTTGGTGAGGACGGCACAGATTGTTAGCCAGGACGATGACTTTATTGAGGAATGTCATACACTGAAATATATGTTCCTAAGTCGTGAGTATCCTGAGGACCTGTTGGATGCTTTGATTAATCAGGTTAAACTTAAAAGGAGTAATAATTTCTATAGTCCTATCTTAAGTGTGAAGAATGGTGATTCAGTTCACTCTTCTGCACATAATCAAGTGAATCAAGTGACTGAAGACAGCCCCCGGGTAACAACATAAGGGTAAAAGTTGATTTTCATCTGAGCTTCATCACTACATTTAGTCTGGATAGCCAATTCGTAGTTAAGATAATACAGAAGAATTGGGATCTGTTTAGAAATAGCCCTACGTTGTGTAGTAAGTTGGGTAACTCCCCTAAAGTTATATTTAGAAGGGGCAAAAACTTGTTGGAACAACATTATAGAAGCATCCCTAAAATTACAGGTATGCTCAAATGTGAATCATGTAATTTCTGTAAATTTATTGATGTTGGTAATTTGTTTTACATCAATGATATCCAGTATAAACTGAAACAAAGATTCAACTGTAACTCTAAGTATGTTGTATATTTAGCTAAGTGCCAATGTTGCACAGCATTCAACATTGGCAAAACGGAGCGAAGACTCCGCGACCGTATTTACGAATATCAATACGCCATTACTAGAGGCAAAAACAGAAAATGCCCTAGCGAAACATATTTCAACATATAAGGAACATAAGTTTAAATATAAAGTTATTGATCAAGCACCCCTTGATATCAGAGGAGGCCCTTTGCCTTTACAATTAGAGGAATTAGAGTTGCTCTGGCAAATTTATTTAAATGCGTACAATTTTCCAGGCATAAATAAGACCTGCTCTACAAGTTGTAATTTGAAGCTAAAGAGCTTATAAAGATGAGGGTAGTTTATTAAATATAATCAAGTATATATTTTATATTATTTTGGAAGTTGTATTCCCAGTTACTTTTATCATCAGATTGAATATTTTGTATATATGTCATCGTGAAATATCTATTTGCTGATTTTTATTAGAAAATTGTTAGTGTTAATAAGTTCTGTAGGAGCTGTATTTATTAGAATGTATCAGTGTGTATTAAGTTACCGTGGCAACTTGTTCCTAAGAGAGGGAGTTTCTTAAGTAACTAGTGGCTTACGATTGGAGTTGTTTGTCACATGACTTCTGTTTTTTATCCTTAAATAAGGAACTTTACATCTTTTTGTATTTTATCTGAAGAAGGTTGCGTTTATACAGCAAATGAAAAGCGCTTAATAAAATACAGTTTAGCATCTTACTCGGCTCTGCCTTCCCTGTTTGTTATTTTTATTTAGATATTACGGGTACACTAATGTGGCAATTGCATTTAAGTGCTTGTACAGAACGTGGCTTAAATGAAAATATAATATTTTAAAAGACATGGTTAATAAAATATTATTCATTATTTGAGTAACAGATTATTATTATATAATAATTTGTTTAACTAAATAGTTATGTAATTCATAAATTACGTATTAATGTTGGATTCAAGGTGTTCTTGAAGTGCTACTAGAACTTTAAAATCAATGTCAAGAATTGATTAATTATTCAGTAGGCAACTGATATGATTGGTAGAATTTTTTAAGTGTGATATAATTTCCTGTAACCTAACAATGATAAAGTCCTTTGTAAAAATAGGATGAAAGCACTACGTTTGCGTTCAGTATAGATCTGGGATTTAAGCCAATGTTTCATTTAGTACTGTATCTTACATTGTTTGTTTTAGTCTTGCACTGGATGTCTTTTTTATTTTAGTCAGGTATTAAGGGAACTTGAAACTAGACATTAGCCAGTAAAACACTCAGCAGTACATCCACAACTTATCCAAATGGCAGTAAAACACATAAGCAATCCACCATAAAGCATTACTAATTTTATTCTTACAAGAGGCATAATTCCAAACTCTTGAAAAATGAAAGTTATGTACTTACAGCAATGCTGGATCCTTTTCATCCAAGTCTGTACAGTACAACAGTTGAGTACCAAACCACTCCTCATATCTGATGCAGCCATTAGCTACTGCTCTAGTGCATTGAGCTCCTACAAAAAGGAACTTATCATAATCCCCCATGAGCCTACCCTTCACATTAAGTTTCCTGACAAGTGACCACCTGTACCATGATAACAACAAGAAAGGTTTTGACAAACAACTGAAATTCGACAATTTGGGTGGGGATGGAGGGAAGGAAGTTGTATTGGACAGACATGGATGAAAAGGATCCAGCACTGTGGTAAGTACATAACTTTTGCACCCTATTAATCAATCCATCCAGTGTGACAGTTGGGACAGAATCCCTAGCTCCCTAAAATCTTTGGTGGAGTCATGACAGTGTACCTCTGATACCTTTGTGGACTGAAGCCCCAAATTTAGCTCTAGTTCTAGAAATTATACCCAGTTTATAATACTTGGCAAAGGTGTGCACAATAGACTAAGTGGCTGCTGAACATATCGCATCTATTGAAGAGTTCCTGAAAACAGCTGTAGAAGTTGCCACAGATCTTGTGGAAGGGGCCCTAGGTTTTAAACGTAGGGGCTCTTTGCTGGTATAGTAAATAGGTTTTAAATGTAGGGGCTTTTTGCTGGTATAATAAACAAAGAAGATACAGTTCAATAGTCATCTGAAAAGTGTTAATTTGGAGTCCAACATGTTAGGAGCAAAGGAGACAAACAAATGGGTGCCCTTTCTGAAGGTTTTGGTTCCAGGTATATGGAATCTGAGTTGTCTGGGGACATCTAAAGTGTGCAGTAGAGACTCTCCTTTCTTTGAATAATTTGGAAAGAGCACTGCAAGTTAAACAGACTGATTAATATTACTCTCAAAAGCCATAGGTTAGTTTTGAAAGTCACTCTTGTCTTTATGAAGAAACAAATATGGTGCAGTAGAAAATAAGGCAGGTAGTTCAGAAATTTGTCTAGCTAATGTAATAACCATACAATAAATATTTCAGGTTCAAGGATGAAGCTAGTTCGAATGGAGGCTTTGTTAGTGCTTCCATGACTAAATTTAGATTACAAGGGAGGGTGGAGAAGGGAATCTCCTTTGAGTAAAATTTTTCAGAGCATATGAGAAGCCAAAGAACTGTTTTGGTATGCAGGATGGTCATTTGAAATAGCCACCTGCTGAACTCTGATGGTGGAGCAGATAGAACCTGCTTCAAATAGAATAGAGAGGAAGTGTTTATACATATGTGATATAAGTAAAATAAGGGTCAAGATCCTGACTGCTAACCCAGATATAAAAGTGTTTCCAGTTATTCTTGTAAATGTTTTGAGTGGACTGCTTCTAGGAAGCTAACTAAATGCGGAATACACTTCCAGAGAAGGATACATGTCTGGCCATCAGGGGGGATTGCAGAAAAAGTACAGTTGTGTACACTTACCATAAATGTAGATGTTCGAGTGTATTCACTGTTGCAGTCATCACTTTTGGGTTATCTGCTTGCAGTAGCCCTCAGTCGGCCTGATTAACAAAGTCTTGGGTCCTGTGTCGGTTGCTGTCCCTTCTTCCATGACGTCACCTCGTCAAGGGTATAAAACATGCAGCCGATGCCATTACATCAGTTTTTCTTGCCCCAGATGTCAGGTGCCCCCTTAATGGGAAGCAATTAAATCTATAAATAAAGAAGGTTATACCTCCAACAAAAAAGCAATTACACCAAAAAGCTTTTTAAGTTAGAAAAGGAAAGTAGAGGTATATCTAAAATAAGAAAGAGGGCTGGAGGGAGGGTAACCAGGACTGCAACAGTGAATACACTCGAACATCTACATTTATGGTAATTGTACACAACTGTACTACGTTCTTCGTGTTTCACTGTGGCAGTCATCACTTTTGGGTAGATTCCCAAAGCTAAGGATGGGAGGAGGAATTTAAATAGCATTAGGACCAGCTAAAAGGCCCTGCAAGACTACAGTGGCAAAGCCAGCTCTGGATTTAGAAAAAAATTGGCAGATGGTAATGATTGGTGAAAGTAAGTACAGAACTCCAGGTAGCAGCTTCTAGAATGTCCCTGGTAGGGACGCCTCTGAGAAAGGCTGTAGAGGTAGATGCAGCCCTGGTAGAGTGGTTCTGATCCCCTGTGGGATAGGTTTTCCATGGTGTTTGTAGCAGAAATTAATGCAATGGCCTATCCATTTGGAAATGGTTTGCGTTGAAATAGCCTGCCCCTCTGCCCCTGCAGCAAATGCCACCAGCAGTTGTTCAGATTTCCTTTGAGGTTTAGTCCTGTCCAAGTAGAATCTAAGTTGTCTGTGCACATCTAAAGAGTGCAGTATCTGTTCCCCTTTGTTCTGTGGATTAGGAAAGAAGGTTGGCAAATGAATGGACTGATTAAGGGCCACACTGGATACCACTTTGGGCATGAAGGAGGGATTGGTTGTGAGGGACATCCTGTCCGCATGAAAGATGATGAAAGGCTCCACTGCCATAAGGGTCTGTAATTCAGATACCCTTCTTGCTGAAGTGATTGCTAAAAAGAAAGCTGTTTTCCAAGAAAGGAATTTTAAGTCTGCAGTGGCAGCTGGCTCGAAAGGAAGAAGGGTGAGCTTTTCCAACACAAAGTTGAGGTCCCAGGCTGGAGTTGGAGCTCTCCTGGGTGGTCGTAGATTTTTGGCCCTCTGCGGAACTGCTTAAGCAGTGGATGAGAGAAGAGGGATGGTTCTGTGTTATAATGAGCTGAGATGGCTGAGGCATGAATTTTGATGGAGGAGAAAGACAGGCCCTTATGAAGCATCTCAATTAAGTACTGTAAAAAATCTGAGGTAAATTGGACACTGTTGTGCTCATCCCTTGAAACTGGTTCCAGGCACAGAATCTTTTCCATTTTTCAGCATAAGACTTTCTAGTACTAGGCCTTCTTACCTCTAAAATGATATCAATCACTGGTTTACTGTGGAATGGTAAAGGAGAAATTATGTAATTAGCCAGGCTGCTAGATTCAGTGTTTGAAGTTGAGGGTGCAGAATTTGGTTCTCCTGCTGAGACAATACAGTAGGAATCTGAGGCAGGTGCCATGGGGCCAACAGTGACAGACTGCGCAAGAGGGGGTACCAGTGTTGGCGTAGCCAGTCTGGTGCAATCAAAATCATCCTTGGTTTGTCTTGTTTGATCTTTAGTAGTACTTTGGAGAGCAGAGGCAGAGGAGGAAAGGCATAAACTGATAGGTTTTTCCAGCTGAAGGACAGAGCATCTACTTTCCAAGCTTGTTTGTGGGGAGTGCTTGTGCAAAATTTGACCAACTGATAGTTTTGGGTGGAGGCAAACAGGTCTATATCTGGGCTCCCCCATTTGCTTGTCAACATGTTGAAAATCCTTGGTTCCAGTTTCCACTCGTGTGGGTCCATGAGGTTTCTGCTTAGTTCGTCTGCCAGTGTATTTAGTTTTCCTGGCAGGAATTGAGCTTGTAGGAGTACTTGATAGTTCAGGGCTGTGTTCCACAATGCCATGGCTAGTCAGCAGAGGGGGTAAGAATGTGTACCCCCTGCTTGTTTATGTACCACATAACAGTGGTGGTGTCCGTCTTTATCATTAATTGTCCTGAAAGAATGTGGTCCTTGAAGGCTGTCAGAGCATTCTATACAGCTAACATTTCTTTTTGATTGACATGCAGGTGCATTTGACTTAGGTTCCATTTGCCCTGAATGCACTTCCCCGCCAAATGAGCCCCCATGCATAATCTGATGCGTCTTTCATTAGGGTTTATGCGCAGGGGGTGTTGTGAATGGTGGACCCTTGTTTTGATGGCAGGCCTCTGCCCATCAAAGAAACTCTAGGTGTAGGCAGCACTAAAGGTGGAGGAGTGTCTATATTCATCAAGGATATTCACACCTCCAGGCTAGTTGCCCAACACAATGCATCTGAAATTCTCCAGGTGCAACTAACACTAGGTAAGACTGCAATCCAAATTGTAGCTTTCTACAGATCCCCCACCATGCCCCAAGATTCTCACTACTCCTTTCTAAACAAACTGGAAAATATTAAGATACAACCAAACACCCTAATACTGGGTGATTTCAACTACCCTGCCATTAATTGGGAAAACTACTCGGGTACCAACTCCTTTTCCCAACGGTTCTTGGAATTCATAAATTCCAACGCCCTGGATCAACTAATCCATTGTCCCACCAGGGGCTCCAATACCCTAGACCTGGTCATTACCAACATGGGAGATAGATGCCCCACACCAGTGTTCACCCCCTCATTGGTCAGGTCTGACCATAAGCTAATCACCCTTGACATCCACATCCCTCCCCCACCCCCCCCAGTAAGGAAACCGCTGTAAAAAAAACTTCTCCAAAGCCAACTTCATGCTACTCAAGTCAGAAGTGACAAACTTCATGACACCCATGCAGACGGGATCTGAAAGTTCGACTGCAGAATCCTACACTAAGGCACTGTACGAGCACATCCACTCGTGCATGAATCGTGCCATCCCAAATAGAACCAAGATGCTCTTCTCCAAAAAAAAAGGAAGCCAATCTGGCAGTCCCCTGCTATAAACAAACTATACAACAGAAGGAAGAAACTGTTGCAGAAACGAAGAAAATCACAGGATGCAAAAAACTCCCTCACCAGCCTAAGTAAGAAGCTGAGAACCCTCATAAAATCCTCAAAAGCTAGTTACGAAAATAAAATTGCCAAAGATTCCAAAGACAACCACAAGGCATTCTATAGTTATGTCAAGAATCTAAATGGCAATGCTCAGATCTGCTCTGAGCTACAACAGAATGGCATTAAATATACTGATCCCAAGGATATTGCCAATATCCTGGCAGATTGATTTAGTGCCAACTTCACCCCCCCTTTCACCCCCTAAAGGGCCCATCTCAATAAAAAAAAGATTGCCATATTCCAGTAATCACGGCCACACAGGTAGAAACCGCACTCTCCAAAGCTAAGAATACAGCATCCATGGGACCAGATGACATCCCAGGCTGTGTACTACATGAACTACAAAATGAACTGGCACCTCACCTAAGTGTCATGTTTAATTATAGCCTCACCTCAGGCTTCGTGCCCACTGAGTGGTGCACAGCTACAGTTATCCCACACCACAAGGGAGGATCCGCCTTGGATCCCAGGAACTACCGTCCCATCAATCTAACAAGCCTAATCTGCAAGGGCATGGAACGCATTATCATGGAACTTATAAACAAAGACATTGGCAACCTTCAAACACTGGACCCCACCCAGTTTGGGTTTGTGAAGAGCCGATCTTGTCTCCTGAATCTGACTGACTTCTTCGAATCAGTCTCCAGAGCTGTGGACGAGGGTAAGGCGGTCCACACAGCCTATCTGGACCTCGCCAAGGCCTTCAACACCATCCCCCACTCTGGAATCATAGATAAACCTACTAGGCTGGGCATAAATTCCTACGTCACTTGATGGGTTGCCAACTGGCTTACTGACAGAAACCAGACTGTAAAAGTGTCCGACTCCAAATCCAGCTCCAGACAAGTGGAGTACCTCAGGGTTCAGTCCTGGGACCACTCTTGTTTGGCATCTACTTCTCTGAAGTACAGGCCAACACTAAGGGACTCTGGCTAACAAAGTTCGCAGATGACTGCAAACTGGGAGCCATTATTGAATCCCCACATGATGTGGATATTCTACAAAAGGGCCTTACAGAAACAGATGCCTGGTGCCAGAGCCATGGGCTCAAGCTTAATGCCAAGAAATGTATAGTTATCCCCTTTGAAAAAAAACATGTACCCACTTAGGGACACAGGTGAAAAGTGGTCTCACTTTCGATAACCACATCACCACAACAGTCAGGAAATCCTTCTGTGGCACACCTCATCACTAAGGGCTTTTCATCCAGAAAAACGGAGGTCATTGTCCCACTGTACTCATCCCTCATTAGACCCATTATAGAGTATAATGCCCCGTTTGGTATGTACTTCACAAGACATCTGCAACAACTGGAAAGGCTGCAGAAATACCTCATTAAAAGAATCACAGGCCTAAAGTAGATGACATATGCTGACCGTCTAAAAAAAACTCTAGCTATACTCTGTGGCATATCGTCTACTCAAAGGCGATCTCTGCTTAACATACAAGGCCATGTCAAACCCTGAGCTGCTGGACATGCTCCACTTAAAGAAATCCCAATCCTTCAGAGCCACATGCTCCAGGGATCTAAACCTTGTCATCACAATGAACAAAACATGCTGGAGGGATAGGTTCCTGACTCAGAGACTCCCCATACTCTGGAATAGACTGCCCATACATGTCAAGCAGAGCACCTCCTTGGCCCTCTTCAAAAGGAACCTTGATGATTGGATGGGAGATAGGAAATTCACCCCAGGGAACATGTCAGTCGCCCTGCTAGACAGGGGTCTAGAGAAGTAAATATTGTGGGAATAAATTTCCAGGGAATTGTTATGACTAGGCTTGTATAGGCCCTAGGGCCGGTAGCCTAGTACCAACCTATGATAGGGATCATTGCTTCTAGATTCTGAGAATGTTGACACCATGGGCTTTTTAGATACCATTGTAGTTTCCTCATATGCAGTCTTGCATATGGAATTAGAAGAATGCAGGAGGCCATGAACCCCAAGGCTTGTAGTATTTGCCTTGCAGATAGTAGGGGTTTTGTGGCCACTTGTTTGAAGTAGGTTGTCAAATAAATTTGTTTCTCTGGCATGAGGTAAGCCATCTGAGAAGTTGTATTCAAGCTTGCTCCCAGGAATATAATTTGTTGACAGGGTACCAGGTGTGATTTCTGTACATTTATGGTGTACCCCAGACAAGTCAGCACCCTTTGAACGAAATCCAGATGATTCAAAAGTATGTCCTGGCTTTCTACCTGAATTAAACAATCGTCCAGGTATGTATATATTTGAATATGTCTTTGCCTGCAAAAGGCAATGACTGGGGCTAGGCACTTTGTGAATACCCTGGGCGCAGTAGATAAGCCAAAGGGCAGTGCAGAGAACTGGTAGTGATTGTAGCCTGCTTTGAAGCGTAGGTATCTTCTGTAAGATTCCCCGATTGGGATGTGCAGGTATGCTTCCTTTAAATCGAGTGTTGCCATCCAGGCATCTTTTCCTAGCATGGGAAGCAACTGGTGAAGAGTCAGCATCTTAAATTTTGGAATCACCAAAAAGGTGTTTAGAGTAGACAGGTCCAGGATTGGATGCCATGAGTTGTCCTTTCTGGGTACCAGGAAAAGTCTTAAGTAGAAACCTTGTCCTTTTTCCTCTTCTGGTACAGTATGAATAGCCTTTATGTTTAAAAGAGAGAGTATTTGCTTTTGAGCCTCTGACCACTGATTTGGGGGTAGATCTGGCCAACCGTTGGGCGTTGGCAATGTGTGAAAATGAAATTTGTATCCTTGGGACACTATATTTAAAACCCATTTGTCCTGGGTAATGAGTTTCCAGTTTTTGGCCTGCAGACCAATCGCTCCCCCTAAAGGAGCAGTCAGTTGAGAAGTGCTTGGAAGTTTTAAAGTCAAGTAATTGAGACAGTTTTCCATAGGGGGAGTCCTACTACTCCCAGATTTGGTAGCGGAAGCCCCCCACTACTTAGTCTTGTGCGTACTCTGGGACGGAAACCTGGTGTTTCTGATGGGTCTGGGTTTGGATTAAGAAGGCCTGGAAGGTGCAGGAAAGGACCAATTCTTAGAGGGCCTACTAAATCTTGGAGGCTGAACTTGTAAGAAATCTTTAACAGTTTGTGTAGATTTAGCTTTATCTTCCATCTTTTTAAGAACTTCCTCAGCTTTATTGCCAAACAGACGATCCTGATTTAAGGGAGCATCCAAGAGTTTAGCTTTAAAATGATCAGGCAAAGATTGCTCCTTAAGCCAAGCATGCCTTCTGAGTACAGACCCACTGACAGCAGCCCTACAAGAGGCCTCTAAAGAATCAAACCCACATTGCAAAGTATGTTTTCCGACCTGTTCAGCAGAAAGCATCAAATCCTGTAAATCCTTATTTTCAGCACAGTCAGGAATCAACATAATTTTCTGTTTAAGCAATCCAATAATATGTTGTTGATACTTTAACATATGAAACTGACAGTTTAAGGCCCTAATGTTCAAAGTTGCAGAAGTGTAAACCTTCTTACCCCATCTATCCAGCGTCCTGGAATCTCTATCAAAAGGGGTAGGATTTTTGGCAGTAGAGGCCTTAATGCGTTTGGGTCCCTGTGAAATAGTCTCTGAATCCGCAATAGGACTTTTAAAAAGAAACTTGTGAGAATCAGGAACCCTGTAATATCCGTCAGGTTTTCTGGGAGCAGGAGGCAAAGAATCAGAGGCCAAATTAGATTCCGAAAAGGCATCATCAACAATGTCTAGTACAGGAGGTACAGCTAAAGGCCTATGTTGAGACAGGAGTAAGAAGTCCCTAAGCCTCTTTTTTGAATCAGAGAAATCCTGGCTTTCCCAGTGGAAATGCTCCCTTAGAGTGTGCAAGATTTCACCAAAAGAGAAATCCTCTGGAGGAGAAGCAGAGGGAATAGAGTCCTTTGCATCAGAATCCTCATAAGTAGATAAGGGTAAATTCAGATTATCAGAAGAATCAGAAAAATCAGACTCCTGGTCAGAAGATTCATAAACAAATTCAGTCCTAGGTCTCTTAGAAGAGGAAGGTTGGCTTCCCCTGAATAAAGTTATAAGGTCTTCAGCCATTCTTATCATTTGTTTTTTAGGCATAGAGGAATGAGCATGCAGCCTGGGCGTCGGTTTTCTAGGCAAGGTTCGGGAGGCGTTGGTTTACTATGCAAGTCCGTAGGCCTGAATACACCCTCAGAAGCCGGTGCCTGCACAGCAGCTCTGGACCCATTCAAGGTAGAGACATCCGCAGGTTCCACAGTTGAAGCATCTCGCGGCATACCGGACTCCGAATGGGTCTCAGTAGAGGCCTGCGAGTCAGAAGTAGCGGGCATCAGGGGCTGCGAAAGAGCCTCACTGAGTACCGGCGAACTGGCGACTGGCTTAGGAGAAGCGTCTTTGGCAGTTTTGGACCTAGGCGGCCTGTCTCTGTCTTTATCTTTGCGCTTTTTCAGAATACCGGTAGTCGAATGGCTTACCGACGACATTTCTGGATAACTGAACCAAGAACCGAAATATTTAGAGGCAAAAATATACCGACGATGGATGGTGCGTTGATTAAATAAGGCACAAAACCGACAGCAAGGTACGTCGTGGTCAAGGCCTAGGCAAGGAATACAGTATGAATGAAAATCTTTGTGAGGTATTTGCTTTCCACAAGTAATGCAATTATTAACTTTTACTGACATTGGTAAGGAGCAAGAAAAAGGTTCCCCAACGGGGTACTTAGCTTTAGTTGAAGACTTCGGTTCTGAAACTCGAAAATGAAAATTTCAGGAATCGGCCGACCGGCACTTGCGAACTGCTTCTGCTTCGGGCACCGCACGGCAAGAAAGACTGATGTAATGGTGTCGTCTGCATGTTTTACACCCCCTGACGACCTGACGTCATGGAAGAAGGGACAGCAACCGATGCAGGACCCAAGACTTTGTTAATCAGGCCGACTGAGGGCTACTGCAAGCAGATAACCCAAAAGTGATGACTGCAACAGTGAAACACGAAGAACATCATGCAGTTAAGTTGAGACTGCGTGGGTTTGGGTGAGGTTGACTTGAGGGGTGGATTTAGAAGCCAAGCAGGATTCTTGAAATAAGGCCTGAGCAGAGGGAACCAAATCTGTCTGGCACACTATGAAGCAATGAGAATTATCTGTAAATTGCAAGCTAATGCCTTCAGTAGAAAGTTGGTAATTAGTAAGAGTGGGGGTAAAGCATACAGGAGACCAAGGGGTTGCTGCTACACAACAGCATACCTGGGTAACTGTCCCTCCATGGAAATGACGTGAAACAGCTTCTGCACTTGGTGTTGAAAGGAGTGGCAAATAAGTCACATGACGGCTGGCTACAGTGACTGAAGATTTCCTGAGCCACTGACAGACTGAGGGACCACTTGTGGGGGCATCAGGATAAACCTGCAGAGCTTGTCAGGTAACCAGATGAACCTCCCTGGAATACCTGTTGCCACTAGAAGGCGACATGAATCTAACATCCTGCAAAGGTGGTAAGATCTGGTTCCTCCTTGCTTGTTGATGTACCAGACTAAGCAAAACAGATGAAGGCAATGAATATAAACCAATAACCAAACGAAATTGCCTAAACACCACAAAGGGAAGCTCGCAAACCAACAGGATACCAAGATTTATTGAAATTCAACAAGGAAATAACGCTTGTAATCCAAATACGTTTTCGATAAAAATCTTCGTCAGAATCAGTACAAAACACTCACTTAATGCCTGTTCTAGTTATATACCCTGTCTAATTGACATAATTGATTAAATATCAATCAGTGAGGTCTATTACTAACTAACAAGCAATCTTGTATTAAAAAAGCCTAACAAACAGTTCTAAAAATCAAATAAGAATTAACTTTCAACATGTTTTAAATAGGATATTCTGTATAATAGGACACATTTACATGTATAAATGTCATTGTGTTGTATACAAGATTAAAACAATCTATAAAGTAAACCACAGCTCTAAAACAATAAAAATTGTATACTCAGAATATCTACAATGTATGCTGCCATCTAATGGTTGTAGTGGGTAAATATACTTAGTGCTCATAACTTAGCTGATCTAAGTTTCAATACTGGTTTAATGGACAAAAAATCATTTAATCCCGGGAATTTATTACATTCCAGAACTATTTGCCAGTATAATTCCTTGTATTCCAATTTGTCCTCCCATAAACCACCTCTTATGTCCTTGGGCACAGAGTCCAAAACAAAAAAGAAAATGTTGCTTGAGGGCAAGAAATCTGATGTCTGTACAATGCATTGTTAGTATTCTGCTTTTTGATTTAGATAAATGTTCGTATATCGACATCTGAGTTTCCTTTCTGTTTTGCCCACATAGAAGGAGGTACAGAAGTTACAAGTGGCCAAATACACTATTCCATAGCTGTTACAATGGAAAGTACCCCTACTTGAAAGTGTTTTGTTCCTAGCTTCCAAGAAAATCTCTTTCCTATTGTGTATCCTTGGACATTGTGAACAGAACCCACATTTGTATGTACCCATCCCGCGTGGACATGTGTTTTTAACCTTGGAACCACCATATTCAAAGATTTGCTTGAAATTGGTGTCCTTCCTGTAAATAAATTTCAATGGGGTTTGATTGTTCAATGGTAAGTCTGTAAGTTGGACAAATCTCCCCCATTCCCTTGAAATCAATTCCTTAATAGGTCCTGAATCACCTGTGTAATCAAGTATATAGGCGCTATCAGGAGTGGTGGTGTTTTGATTTGTTAGAATATCAGACGGGGGAGGTATATTCTGTCCCAATATAGGGGCAAATCTTTTATGTCTCTCCTGTACTACCTCTGCTAAAACATCTTCCAATAGAATCTTGGGATACCCTCTGTCGGCCAACATGTTACACACATTACTGCACTCCTTCAAGAATTCTTGATCATCAGAGGTCATTCTACAGACCCTTACAAGTTGTCCTTCACTCTTAAAATGGAGGTATGAATTGGAAAAGGTTTTCTTGCGATGAATACTGGAAGAAAAGAACCCTTGTTCCTCCTTTTTAAGTTTAATGTCTAAGTAAATCAATTGTTCAGCATTGACTTCAAAAGTGAAATCCAAAAAATTGGTCGTACCCTTCAAGTAGTCCAGGAATTCAAGAAATCTTTCCTCAGTGTCTGTCCAAAAAATACATATATCATCTAAAAACCTCTTGTACATAGACCAGCATTTAGTAAATGGACTGTCCAAAATAAATTGTTTCTCCCACCAGTTCAAAATAATGTTAGCGTACGTTGGGGCACATTTAGCACCCATGGCAACACCCTTATTCTGTCGGAAAAATTCTCCCTGAAAATACATGAAGTTGTTTTTCAAAATAATTTCCATAAATAAGAGACAATTGGTAAAATCTCCATGAGACAATGTGCCGTTATCAATAATGGCCTGTTCCAACCATAAAAGTCCAATCTCATGTGGGATGGATCCAAATAAGTCCACTATGTCTTAAGTGACAAAAATGAGGTCTGGTGAAAAAAGATGTGGTTTTACACACCTCAAAAAATCCCAAGAATCTTTGAGGACTGCGTCACCAGAATATGACAAGGTCTTAAGTTTGTCCTCCCCCGTCTGATATTCTAACAAATCAAAACACCACCACTCCTGATAGCGCCTATATACTTGATTACACAGGTGATTCAGGACCTATTAAGGAATTGATTTCAAGGGAATGGGGGGAGATTTGTCCAACTTACAGACTTACCACTGAACAATCAAACCCCATTGAAATTTATTTACAGGAAGGACACCAATTTCAAGCAAATCTTTGAATATGGTGGTTCCAAGGTTAAAAACACATGTCCACGCGGGATGGGTACATACAAATGTGGGTTCTGTTCACAATGTCCAAGGATACACAATAGGAAAGAGATTTTCTTGGAAGCTAGGAACAAAACACTTTCAAGTAGGGGTACTTTCCATTGTAACAGCTATGGAATAGTGTATTTGGCCACTTGTAACTTCTGTACCTCCTTCTATGTGGGCAAAACAGAAAGGAAACTCGGATGTCGCATATCCGAACATTTATACGAAATCAAAAAGCAGAATACTAACAATGCATTGTACAGACATCAGATTTCTTGCCCTCAAGCAACATTTTCTTTTTTTGTTTTGGACTCTGTGCCCAAGGACATAAGAGGTGGTTTATGGGAGGACAAATTGGAATACAAGGAATTATACTGGCAAATAGTTCTGGAATGTAATAAATTCCCGGGATTAAATGATTTTTTGTCCATTAAACCAGTATTGAAACTTAGATCAGCTAAGTTATGAGCACTAAGTATATTTACCCACTACAACCATTAGATGGCAGCATACATTGTAGATATTCTGAGTATACAATTTTTATTGTTTTAGAGCTGTGGTTTACTTTATAGATTGTTTTTAATCTTGTATACAACACAATGACATTTATACATGTAAATGTGTCCTATTATATAGAATATCCTATTTAAAACATGTTGAAAGTTAATTCTTATTTGATTTTTAGAACTGTTTGTTAGGCTTTTTTAATACAAGATTGCTTGTTAGTTAGTAATAGACCTCACTGATTGATATTTAACCAATTATGTCAATTAGACAGGGTATATAACTAGAACAGGCATTAAGTGAGTGTTTTATACTGATTCTGACGAAGATTTTTATCGAAAACGTATTTGGATTACAAGCGTTATTTCCTTGTTGAATTTCAATAAATCTTGGTATCCTGTTGGTTTGCGAGCTTCCCTTTGTGGTGTTTAGGCAATTTTGTTTGGTTACTGATGTACCAGACTACTGCAATACTGTCTGTATGGCTATTACTCCTGAAGGCAACTGGTCCTGAAATTCCTGTAACACTAAGAGAACCACTTTCATCTACAGTATGTTGATTTGGAGAGTGGGCTTTGATTGAGTCAACCTTCATTGAACCATCCTCCGCTCGAAATGCCTCCTCCACTTCAGACAGGAAGCATCCATGGTTACTATTGTTGACGGAGAGGGAAAAACAAATGGCTTTCCTATATGTGGAAATGGAGAAGTTAGCAACCAGTTCAAATGATTCCTGCATGATTGAATTAAGTAAATGGTAGCTGAAGGGGAGTCTGTCAAATGTGACCATTTTGTGGACAACATTTACTGTAGAATTCTCAAATGAAACCTGGCAAAGTGAACCACAGAAAGTGTGGCAGTCATGAGGCTCAAACCTCTCTGAAACAAGAGCACTTGTAGCTTTTGATGAAGGAACAGAAGCCTAATTGCTCAATGGAGGAGAAATCTACTTTACGGGTTGAGAGGTACCTAACATGAAGAACAAAACTATTTGTTATGAGGGTCGAAGCTGTGACTTTTGGTAATTTACAGAGATGGCTAAGTATAGGCAGAGCTGTAAAAAAGTAATCTCTGGTTCTGATTTCATCTAGGACCCAATCAGATGATTGTATGAGAAAATTCAGATTCCTTTTATACATAGGTGGACTGCAACCACTGCCATGCAATGGGTGAACACCCAGGGGGCTCTGGTGTGACACAAAAAGAGCAAATCTCTGAACTCATAATGATTAGCTCCAATCTGAAAGCTCAAAAATCTCTAGGTCTCCCTTGCAGTATTTACATGGAGTTAGGTAATAATTGTAAATCAGTGTCTCTGCCCGTGGACATTGTCAGAAGGTTTGGCTTAAATAAAATAAAAGGAAGAATGGACATTTATCCCATTTTCAAAGGCACAGAGGGATCCAAACAAGACTGTCTCACATGTGGTGAATATAGTTCACAACTTCTTTGCTCAAGAGCCAGGGAAAAAGCCAAAAATAACAAGAGGACAAAAACCCAAACTCAGGGATAATTTTTAAATATTACTCTAATTCACTTAAAAGTTAATAGAAATGAACAATAAAAAGTATGAAACACTTACGTCTGACACTACTGACGGGCAGTAATCCACAGTGATTTATTAAAAAAAGAATATAAGGTAAAATTAAGAATATTCTGCAAATCAGAGACCGTTGAGAGGTATGGGGTGAACTTCCAGATCTTCTTCTTTCGGCTTTTCCCGGTTAGGGGTCGCCACAGCGGATCACCAGTCCGCTCATGACTGGCAATGGAGTTTTACGGTGTCGAGTTGCCAGCCCGGCGCCCAACCTTCCACAGAAGGCGTACACACACACTCACACGTAGGGCCAATTTAGAGTGTCCAATCCACCTACAGCATGTCTTTGGGATGTGGGAGGAAACCGGAGCACCCGGAGGAAACCCACGCGACCACAGGGAGGACATGCAAACTCCGCATGGAAGGCACCCCAGCCAAGGATTGAACTGGGGAACCTCTTGCTGTGAGGCGGCAACGCTAAAATCTGCACCACTGTGGCCGCCCATGGGGTGAACTTCCAGATAATACCCTTATATTCAGGCAGCTTATAGTTGCCATGGAAGTATACAAGTACAGTAATCACTTTAACTATAGATGACTTGCCTTCTTCATGTCTTTTTGGTACTAATTATGTACAGGTTATGTTACCTCCTGGACATCTCTACTTGCTGGCATCTGAAGCAAGAGATCTTTTGTACTTGCAATAAGCAAATGTGGTCACTAGAGGGCAGGAGCAGTATGTTGATTACATACATTCCAAGGCAGATGCATACCTTCTTGAGGTAAGATACCTGCAAATGCCTAACAAAATCAGACTTGTTTCAACCATTTTGACATGAAATGATGTACTTTGATCCACTCCCAAATTAACATTGTGGTTGTGACCGAAACAATTCTCCTTTGGCACTTGTAGCTAATGGCACAGCACTGTGAAGTTGCTTCTTTCTGGATGAGGCAAGAAAAGTGAAACATTACCAGTCATCAATAAATTAGCACCCTACTGTGTTCTTAACAGAGTAATAGTCACCAAGATCCCAGTGTATTTCCTGCACCTCATGCTCTCACCTGTGAAGATTGTAATTCACATCCACACTGATACAGCAGGCATATCAGCTTCCCTGCAAACCACTGCACTGCAAAAAGACAGGAGACATATACAAAATGCAATAAAACAGCAAAAAAATATGGCAATGGAGTGCTAGATGGGAAAAAACTAGAAAGAAGTGTTACGGCAAACACTTTGCACAAATATACTATATGCATTCTTCCTTCCTGTTTGTTCATTGTTGCTGTCTGTATATAGATTAAATACTGTGCTACATAGTACAACAGGCAGGGAAGGAGTCTGCCAATACTGTATAAACTTGAGGGATAGAGCAGTAAATCTCCTTCTAACTTTACACTGACAATCTAACCTGCTGTGTCTATAGCGAATGTGAGATTGGATAGTCATGTTAATGCTTTACAAATCTTTTTCTTTTCAACACTAAGGTTGCAGAGGTAGCTTCTCTTTATGTGGGCTCTTATGTAACATGGAATGGGTGTTTTGGCTACGCCACGGCAAAACTCACTGTAGCTGGTTAACAATCTGTAAACTTCTGCCAGTTGTTCTGAGTTGAGTAACAGAACAAAAGCTGGCCAGCTTTTTACAGTTATTCATGTTTGCAATAAAAAAACACCTTTGAACCTATGAACCTTTCTAAAGTTCTTGATTCTCGAAATGTGTGCCTGTAATTGCCTCTGAGGATCTCTGTAATGAAATAACCTTTCACCAGAATTACGAGGATGTGTATAAAATAAAAGCAACTGAACTTTCTGATGAAATGAAATTTTTAGAAATGACTGGTCACAAAAGGAGGGCTTATAGATAATTAAACAGTGTTCTTGTGAAAGACAGTGTATGACACAATGTACTGAAACTCATCAAGGTGATGTGTCTCTAACAGTATATCTGTTTCTAAGTCAGAAAAAGAAACAGAAATGCTAATTGAAAAGGAGGCTTTTTAGTTTCTGTAAAAATGCTATAATCCCAAAAAGAACCAATATTTTCATAGATCTCAGTAATGCTGTCTTCAAAAAACATCTAATAGTAATAATGGAAGATGTAAACTGTTTCCAAGGTATACAAGGTAACTGGGAAAAACAGTGTACTTTAACAGAGAAATATGAAAGATCAAAACTAAACATATGAAAGAGATAATCTTCTACAATCAAAGAAAATCTTGCATGTGAAGGTAATGTTCAGAGACCAAATATTTCCCATATGGACAATTAAGGTTTCTTAAAAATCAGTTTATTTGCCTCGTGCAAAATTCTAACACTTTCAGAAGACAGCATTTACCTGTTAGTAATCAAAACCACAGTCTAAATGATGCAAGATGAAAATTCTTCAGGGAAAGTTGAAGAAACATTCTGTGAGGCTGACAGCATATAGACCTGGCATAAACCCAGACAAATTAGGAAAAGCACTGAAGGAGGACCATATTTGTCTTGACCAGAAAGGACCTTTCAGAATTAACTTGAGTTTTTCATGCTTTGTTTTAAAGAGTATTTTCTGAATTGCAGGAACCAAAGGCATGGCATAAAGGAGCACCTTCTTCCAGTCCTATACTTGTGTATCCTGTGATCTGGGAATGGGAAAACGTGCATGTTACACAACAGGTAAGAAAGCAAACAGATGAATGATGGTCCTCCTTGCATCTCTGTCAAAGTATCAAAGTCTTCTGTGTTGAGGTGGCACAGAATACCCAGACACATCTTTCAGCTTGGCCATTCCACACTGAGATACCTTAATCATCTTGAAGAGATCAACTGTTATGTGGGTGTTCAGAAACAAATCCAGGTCATGTAAGTTAAACTTGTCAGAATGCTATTCTCCTTTGCTCGTTTATGTGCCACATTACCACTGTACTAATGATTAAAAATATGCATCACATCTTCCCTTAGATATTTCTTACATGACCTTAGCCTAGTTCCACTGCTGGCATTCCCTTCAAACTGACATGCAATTTCAGTTGACTGGCAAACTACAGATCCAACATTTTTAGTATCTAGATAAGCTGCCATCCCGTATCTGATGCCATCTGTAATTAAGTTTGAGAAGGAATCCAGAGAGCTAATGGCCTGCTCTTCTTTCTCTGCCCAACAGTCACCTATAACCCCAACTTCTTAATCAAAGGAGGAGCTAAAGCAAGCACCATTTCCAAGGCTTTCATGGATGGTGAGTGCAGGGGAGATGCTTGCACTTGGTTAGGAACTAGCATCCGGATGAGGTCTCTACTAGTGAATTACTACAACCATGATTCAAGACTTCCACGAAGACTCAAGCAAGCCTCCTCTCTCTCATTGCCTCATCTGTAAACCATGATGCACACTCAACCACTAAGCCCCCCTCTATTATAGCCAAGAAGCCCAATATCTGAGAAAAGCAAGCCACCCCCCACACACACACACATACTTCACAAGCTTCAGCTGTCCTGCAACAAACAAAATACTCCAAAAGAAGAACAACTAGTGGTAAAGTAGTCTGAACTTAAGCCACCCCACACATTAGCAGACACACCAAAGTGAGGTAGGCACTCCGCAGAACAGGCAGCTTGTTTGGGAATTGAAAGAGTCCAGCCTAGAATGGTAGGATTTCTCAAGGGTCTACCATTGTAGAACACGGGGGATCAACTGATCCTCTGGATATCAAGTTGCCTAGTAATCATAGGTAGAAAAGCAGACAGCAAGCACCACAAAGAAGGATCATAAGATGATGCTTTTTCTCCCAGATGGCCAGCACTAGAACTAAGTTTAGAAGTATTCCTAGAACAGGAAGGCTCAAGTTTTCTTTTCCCCCTCACCACTGTGGGAGACATTATAACCAGAAGGGAACACAGCCCACCCACAACCTCCTCAAAGGAAAGCTCAATGCCTTGACAGCCATGACAGATGCCTTAGGTTAAGGAGAAGAACAGCTTCCTTCTCCCTATAGGGGAAAAAAACTGGGATTGCTCCAAAGCCACATTTGTGAACCCCATGGAAGAGGGGAAGAAAAGAACCATATATTCATAGGTGATTACTAGGTTAACTTTTTAAACCTAGCCAGACTTCCCCAAATGGATCTAACATTATTTGATACTCTAGGTTTTTTGGGGAGGGTGGATATAGACTAGGATGAAGGGTGGTTAATGAGAAGTTATGTACCTACCATAACGTTCCATGTTAGTTGTCGTCTCTCGCCTTCTTTCTTGCTGGATGGGTTCGGAGCCGAACCTCGGCTCCGACTCGGCCACTTACTAAAGCTCGAGAGCTAATTTTACCAGCTCGAGGCAACCCTATATCCCATGATGCTAGGCGATAACTACCCAGATCTCGTTTGGTAGCTGAAAAAACAACCTAGGCAATATAGTCCTCCAACTGGAGAGGAGGAGGAAAAGGATAACCCCGAAAGGATCGCTATCTAAGCTGAAGTTACCCAAGGACAAGGTATCTGGCTGAAAATGCAAGATCAGGGCCCTTCAAAGAAGAGGGAAAAACTTCTCGGTCTGTCCAGGCTAGGGGGATGGTGGGCGGGACGCAAGAAAGAAGGCGAGAGAAGACAACTAACATGGAACGTTATGGTAGGTACATAACTTTTCAATGTTAAGTTGTCAATCTCCCTTCATTCTTGCTGGATGGGACCACGTCCCTAGAACCTTCATCCTGGGTGGCTCATTGGAACAGACTCTTGAGAATGGTGGAACCAAAGTTTGCCCTGCTTCTGGAGGCCATGTCCAATTTGTAATGCAATACAAAGGTATGAGGAGAAGCCCATGTGGCTGCCGCGCAAATAGTGTCTATTGGTAGTCTGGCTTGAAAGGCTGTTGATGTGGCTAGTGCCCTGGTTGAATGGGCTCTTGGCCTAGAAGGCAATTCTTTACCTCTGAGTTGGTAAATATACGTGATCAAAGAAGAGAGCCACCTAGACAAAGTTACCTTGGATACTGGAAAGCCTTTCCTATTTTCTGCATAAGATAAAAAGAGTTGATCAGATTTCCTGATTTGTTTAGTTCTGTCCAAATAATATCAGAGCTGACGATGAACATCCAGACAATGCAGTTTTTGCTCTGCCCTGTTCGTATAATTAGGGAAGAAAACTGGGAGGTCAATTGATTGATTTAAATTTGTCTGCGAAGCCACCTTGGGTATGAAAGAGGGTTAGTTCTTAGAAACTCTGTCTTTGTGGAAGACTAAGTAAGGAGGACGAATGCAGAGGGCATGAAGTTCAGATACTCTCCTAGCAGATGTCACAGCGACCAGGAAGAGTGTTTTCCAGGAAAGTAATTTCAGTGAACAGGAAGCCGCAGGTTCAAAGGGAGGTAGAATCAAGGATGTTAAAACTAGGTTTAGATCCCACTGTGATGGAGGATCTTTGATCGGAGATTTGAGTAAAAAGTTACCTCTCAGGAATGCTTTGCAAAGCTTATGGGACATGATGCTGCAGTCCGACAGACCTATGTGAAAATTTGAAATGGCTGCCAACTGAACTTTTACTGTGGAGGATGAAGACCCAGAATGAAAAATTTCAGCTAGGAAATCTAAGACCGAGTGAATTGGAGCAGTGAACGGATCTATATTTCTAGCCTTTGCCCAGAAGGAAAAACGTTGCCATTTACTAGTGTAAATCCTTCTGGTAGAAGATTTAAGGGAAGCTACTATAATATCCCTGACGGGATTTGAAATCATAGGAAGCCTGGCTAGGACGGAAGTGGAGCAACCAAGCAGTGAGGTTGAGAGAATGAAGGGATTGGTGCAGCTGCCCGACTGATGGGCCAAAAGATCTGGCACTGGATCCAGATGCCAAGGGTGCGCCAAGAGATAGCGATGGAGGAGCGGAAACCATATCTGTCGAGGCCAATAAGGGGCAATGAGAATCATCTTGGCTCTCAAGGCGGTTGCTTTCTGAATTACCTGTGATATTAACGGAAGGGGTGGAAAAGCGTAAAGAAGTCCCCGAGGGCAATCGTGGACTAGAGCGTCTCTGGGGGGATGGCCTGGCAGGGGGAAGAGAGTGAAGAAGTCGGGGCATTTGCTGTTTTGAGGTGTAGCAAAAAGATCGCAGCAAGGAAGGCCCCACTTCTGAAAAATCTCTTCCGTCACAGATTGTTTGAGAGACCACTCGTGTGGCATGAGGATAGCTTTGCTCAACCTGTCAGCTATGCTGTTGGACTTCCCGGGGATATGCGTTGCTATCAGAAACCGCTGAGAAGAGATCGCCCATTGCCAAAGTCTGAGAGCTTCTCGACACAGGGGATAGGACTTCGTTCCGCCCAGCTTGTTGATATACCACACTACGGACATACTGTCCGTTCGGATTGCAATAGTCCCCAGGGGAAGAGAGTCTTGGAGGGCTTGCAACGTCAAAAGCACTGCTCTCATCTCCAGGACATTTATGTGCAGGTGGCATTCGAAAGGTTGCCATGTGCTGTGGACTGTCCTGCCCTGAAAATGCCTCCCCCACCCGATCAGGGAGGCGTTCGATGTGACCGTGGAGACCAGAGCGGGGGGAATAAAGGGTCTGCCTTGATGGACTTGATGGGAGCTCATCCACCAAGAGAGATGATTTCTGCAAAATGGACCATTGGGCAAAAAGCATCCACTGTAGAAGATGCATGTAAAAACGGGCAAGAGGAAGAAGTGTGATGGCGGCCGCCATGAGCCCTAATACTTTCAGGACATACCTGGCCTGAATTCTGTCGCTCTGAAGCAGAACATGGACATGATTTTGGATATCTAAAATCCTTTGATCTGTTAGCTTTGCTGAAAGCTGCACGGTGTCCAAGTTGGCGCCTATAAAGGTAATAGATTGACAAGGCGACAAGGCAGACTTTTCGAAATTTATAGAAATTCCTAGCCCTCTGCAAATGTGGATGGTGTAATCTCTGGCCTGAAGAAGTTGATGCCTGGTGGTGGCAGTGAGGAGCCAGTCATCTAGATATGGAAACACCTGGAATCCTTGACGCCTCAAGTGAGCCGTAACCGCTGCCATACATTTGGTGAACACTCTGAGGGCTGTAGTGAGACCAAAGGGCAGGGCTCTGAATTGGTAGCGACTGGCCCCCAGCCGGAAGTGGAGAAACCTCCTGTAGCGCCTGTGAATTTTGATGTGATAGTACGCGTCCTGAAGGTCCACAGAGCACATCCAATTGTCCTTGCCCAGAAAGGGTAGAATGGACTGTAGCGTGACCATCCGGAATCTTGTCTTTTTTACAAACTTGTTTAGTTTGCTGAGATCTAATATTGGTCTCCAGTCCCCTGTTTTTTTTGGTACCAAAAAGAACTTTGAGTAGACTCCGGATCCTATTTGGTCTGCTGGGACTGGCTGGATGGCCCTTTTTGCTAGTAGTTTTGAAATTTCTAGCACTACTTGTTCCCTTAGACTGGGTGGAACATCTGGAAGGGATCCCTTTTGTTGAGTTGGGGTTTGGATAAAGGGAATTTTGTAACCCTCGGATATAACCGACTGTACCCATTTGTCTAAAGTAAGGGAGAGCCAGGCTTTTGGGTACAGCGATAATCTTCCCCCGACTGCCTCCGAAGGTGGACAGTCGGGCAACACCTCAGGGATGTTGGAAGGGTTTGTCAGAGAGAGACTCTCTGTTACCCTGATTCTGCGGACCCCCTCTGCCTCTTGGGCAGTGTCTGTTGTTGTTACCCCCTCTGCCTCTGGGGGTAAACTGACCTCTTGCGTCAGGCGTGACTCCTTGTGATTTGCGGAACCACATTTTTCCACCCTTTTGACCCTTAGGATATGGTCTGGATGAGGTGGAGAAAAGGACTCCTACAGCAGAAAGAGTCTTGCCATCTTGCTCGCATCTGGTCAAGGTGTCTTTCACATGAGGGCCGAACAACGTCGAACCATCAAAGGGGGAGTTAGTGAAGGATGCCTTGAAAGGGTCTGCAAAATTACAAAGCCGCATCCAGGCGTGACGCCTTAAGGCCACACCTGTGCCTGCAGCCCTACTCGCTCCATCGGCTGCATAGGAAATGAGCCGCATGGAGGAGTTAACAATGGAGTTTAGGGTTCCCAGCTGTGAGTTGATTTTCTCTTGGGACCCAGCAGCTGACGGATCCTGTAAAACTTCACCCAACTCTTTGAGGACATCTCTCTGAAGGCGGGTGAAGTGACACAAGTAATTCAGTGACCGCATGGCAAAGGTCGCTGAAGAAAACATCCACTTGCCGTACCTATCCATAGTCCTAGAATCCTTGTTAGGAGGATGGATAGGTACTGAAGGATCGGCTAGTTACTTCTTGGTGGCTGCAGCCACCACCATGGCATCAACCGGGACACCTTTTGTTAGAAATTGCCTATCCGCTGGAGCCGTAATAAATTTAGAAGGCCTCCATGGGGTGGGTCCCACCGAATCTGGGGCCGTCCACGCCTTCTGTGCCACCACGTCCATAAGGGGGTCGAAAGGCGGAGACACCCAGGAGGTCGAGGGTCGAGAACCAAACGCCTCCAGGTAAACTGACTCGTCCTCAGAAGGATTAAGGGGAGACCAGTTCCCCCCTCTGTTTCAGGATTTCAAGGATGTCTGAGAAGGAGACATCCTCAGAGAGGACCTCAGGGATCCTTCCGACTCATCCAAGTCGGTATCGGATGTAATGGACTCAGGGGAGTCCACATGCTTCCTCTTACATGTCCTCTTGCACGGAGGTTCACCTGAAGGGTCAGGAGAAGCCTCGGAAGAGGAAGATATTCCCAGTGGGGAAACCTGAGGCGTTGGGTCTCTGGGTCCGGGAGCAAGAGAGTGGGAAGAGACGTCAGCAGGCACTGTAGTGGGAGGAGCTGATGGAGCTGACTGTTGACCGTGCCCTGGGGTTAGTACACTCCTCATCACCTCGAAGGCTCCCCTATCAGATAGGCCAGAGGGCTCCCGCTCCGAAGAGGTAGGAACCCCAGGCCGCACCAACAGGGATGGCTCCGAAGCCGATGTCGGGGCCGAGCTCATCAGCGCCGATGCTTCGAGAGGGAGAACGGGGTCAGACAAGGGTCCGATGCCACTCGCCCCCTCGGAGCCGGCGAGAGAGACCAGGCGCCCGGATCTCTCCAATGAAGGTATCAAGGAGGAGATTGGAGCAGAAGACGACAGAGCTGAAGGGGGAGGTATCGGCTCCGATGCCACAACAGTCACGGCTCCGAACTCTGAGGGAGAGTCGAAGGAGGAATAGTAGGTAGAGTTGAAATAGCCACTGTCTGATGAGACGGGCTATGAAGCATTTGGGCCAGTGCCTGAGACTTTAACAGTCTACTGACCACTCTCTCGAGGTCATGGTCGGAAAGCCTGGACGACCGAGAAGAACAGCTCCGATGGCTCCGCTCTGAGAGCAAGGGCGACCCTGGAAGAGATGGAGATCTGGATCTTTTTCTGGGGATGGATGGAGCCGAAGATCGTCGGCTCCAGCGAACCGACCGTGTAAAGGCTCAGCAGTATTGGGCAGTGGAGCCGAAGTTGGAAGCTGCGGCACGAGCATCGGCTCCAGCCGGAGTCGATGTTGCCACAGATGATGAGCCAGCAGCCGAAGGCTTAGGACTCGGAGCCGACGGTTTTGCTGGCTTCGAGGGCTTCCCTGGCACGGACTTAGGCGGGGAGCCCTCGGGCTTTAATAAGCCCCTTAATATTAATTTGTTCCTGCGCTCCTGCAGGACTCTTGGCTGAATGCATGGCACACAGAACAAGAGTCCTGCAGGTGCAGAGGTCCCAGGCAGTAAACACAAGAAGTGTGACCGTCTGTCAGAGACATCTTCTGACAGCATGAGTCACACTTCTTGAAGCCTGAGACCTTTGTGTCCTTTGACATAGCATTGTCGAAGAAAAGGCACAAGTAAAAAAACACACACACACACACACACACACACACACACACACACACACACACACACACACACACACACACACACACACCCAATCCAAGCAAACTAGTTAAACAGGGATACACAAGCGCAACACAGACACAGCAGAGAATCCCTGTCAGGAACTAGGAAAGGAGCAGGCCTAAGGCCTAAAGTAGGGGGAGGGATTAAAATGGATAAAAGGGGAAAAATATTTAGCACTAACGGGAAAAGGGTGCAATATAACTGTTAGCTAACTAAACAAAGAAAGGGAGTGGGAAGGCTAAGTTTCAAAGGTGACTTTGAAGTAATGAAAATCCCAACACTTACCCAGAGCCGGTAAAACGCACCTCGTCAGCGAAGCGGCAAACGAGATCTGGGTAGTTATCGCCTAGCATCATGGGATATAGGGTTGCCTCGAGCTGGTAAAATTAGCTCTCGAGCTTTAGTAAGTGGCCGGGTCGGAGCCGAGGTTTGGCTCCGAACCCATCCAGCAAGAATGAAGGCGAGATTGACAACTTAACATGCAAGCATTTACAGGTTGTCTCTGTTCATAAGAGGTATAGGTGCCAGGCCAGAGGTAAATTCTAATTCCCCATCCAATCATCCAAATTAACCTTGAAATGGGTTAGGGATGAACTATGCTTCACATGGATGGAAGCCCGTTCCAGAGGAGGGGTTGTTTCTTGAGACACACACCTGTTTCTCCAACATGTCTTATTTGTGTTACATGTGAGGTTTAAGTACCTTGATCTGGTACTTCTGATGCTTTTAGTTTTGCAGATGTGCAGCAGGTCCATCAAGAAGGATCAGAGCATGCTTTGTGGATCAGGTATAGATCACCTCACAGCAGTCTGCAGGAGAGTAAGGACAGGGATAGGGGTTTGAGGCAATCCACATAGGACATGCTGTTTGTGCCCTGTATTATTTTTGTGAGAAACCTCTTTGGGCATTCTAATTGCTGCACATGCCTGGTCAGATACATACCAAAGGGTGCAATGTACTCAGACCAGAGGGTCTACTATTTGGGGTGTATTATCAATGTGGTAATTTCCAGGGGTGTTCATCTTTCCAAATGATGCTATTATGTATTTCTTTGTGTTGAGTTTTAGGCCATGGCTCTGGTACTAGTTATTCATCTGTGTCAGGCTTTATTAAAAGGTATTTGTGTCATTTGGGGGATTCAATGACTGCACTTAGTTTGCAGTCATCTGCAAACTTTGTCAGTCAGTGTCCCTTGATGTTGGCCTTGACTTCAGAGAAGTAGATGCCAAAAAGGAGAGGCCCAAGCACCGAGCCCTGATGGACTCCACTAGTGATTGGCCTCTGTGTATCTAGCCTCCTCTATCCTAACTTCTTGAGTCCTGTCTGTGAATCAGCTAGCTATCTACTGAGTGACATATGGGTTTATGCCTTATTTAGTGAGTCTATCTACAATGTCTGAATGCGGTATTGTGTCAACTGCAGTATGCACCATTTTGACATAGTGAACTTCTCAAAGAAGTTCACCAGGTAAAGTAGGCATGGCCTGCCTTTGATGAATCCAAATCGGGGTGGATGTAATATCTGTAGGTTTCGTATGCTATTGTTTATCATTTCTATGATGATTCTTTCCATGGTTTTGCATATGAGAGTAGTCAGATTTATGGGTCTGAAGTTGTTTGGGTCCACAGATGAATTCCCCATGGGCAAAGGGAAAATGACTATAGTCCTCCATTTGCTTGACACGAATCCTGCCTGTAGGCTATGATTAAACAGTAATTCTAGTGAGCCAGATTGGCCATGTTTCATGCTATTTTGGAGGTGGACATGTTTTGTGCTAATGGAGGCAACTTGAGATATTATTGGGGCCCACTGATGCCGTATTTCTGTCTTTACAGAGTGCACCGAGGTCCTGTTCTCTACTAACAGATAAGGGAGATATGGTTGGGAGTATTTCCTGAGGGGTGACTTGGAGGGTAAAATAGGAACTAAATATTTTGGTCAGTAGACTTGCTATGTCCTCTAGCTCAGTATGGGTGGCCCAATTCACAATATGTTTGGCACATTGCTGTGCATTGCCTTTGAGATTGTGGTTGTAGCTGAAGAAAGCCTCATGGATGTCCTTTGCCTGGGAGGCTATTTCTATATCAAATTTGGCTTTGAAAGACTTGATTAGTCTGCTGAGTTGCTTACTTAGATTGATGAGGAAATGATTAACTTGCTGGGCACAGCCCTTCCTATTTTTGGTCATAATTTTTTCTTTCTCTTGTTGTAAACCTATTGATGTTGGGATTTGACGAGGGTGGCTTGTTTTTTGAGGTTGTCCTATATTTACTTTGCGTAAATACAGCTGTCCTTATGCAGCCATTTATGTGATTGTACAGGGTTTCTGTCAACAGTTTTACAAAGGTAGCAGTGTTCTCAGGGTTTGGAGGGGCTTGGTATTTTGTTAGGGTGTGGCTTAAGTGTGGGAAGTTAGTCTAACAATAATTCTGAAAAGTTCCAGCATTAGCTGGGGTTCCAAGTTTAATTTTTATTTCAAAGGAGACAGTTTTATGGTCTGACCTGACCCATAAGGACAATACACTGACAGGATGGGGGTGCAAAGGTCCCCCTATGTCTGTGAGGTTGAGGTCCAGGATTTTAGTACCCCCAGTGGGTGCAAGGGCCAGCTGGTCCATGGTGTTTGTGGTGACAAAGTCGAGAAATCTCTACGCCTGCATGTCTGAGGTTAAGTATAATTTCCAGTTTATAGTGCAGTAGTTAGATTTGCCCGTGAATATGGTATTGGGTTGCACAGGTAGTGTCTCTAGTTCATTCAAGAAAGTGGTGTGGGTTTCCAGGGTAATAGAGGGAGATTTATAGTTTGCCAAGATATGGTATGGGACATTGCTTACAGTAAGTTGGACGTGAAGAAGCTCAGTAGTGTCAAACTGTTTAACTAGTTTTGAGGTGTTTTTGTGTTGGCTGTAAACTGAGGCTTCTCCACCTTTTGTCCCTTCCTGTGCAGAAGATAGTCTAAATGTGTTGAAGGCATTATAACCCTGGCACTGCTGTGGTGCTCTCTGTGGCTTTAAGCCATGTCTCAGTAATTGCACAGAAGTCTATATTCTCCAGGGTAGGGAGAGCTTGGAGGGAGTGAAGTTTCTAGTTTAGACTCCTACAATTGAGCAGTAACATCTTTAGATTATCCTGATTAGATTGTCTAGCTATATCAGGTTTATCAGGTTAGCAAAGCCAAGAAAGGCACTATGGAGGTGGACAAGACTTTAGTCAGTATTCAAAAACCTAGAAGGGACAGGTGTACACCACCTCTAGCAAAGCAGCATGGCACGTCAACCATATTCTTCCAGACAGACAAACATTGCACCCTCTTTGAATGACAACAGAAACAAAGCCAATTATTAGAGTCAATTATCTTCTGTTCAAATTGTGGCATAATTCTTGGAGAAGGTAGAATGCTGCTCAGTGCTAGACTCACACTGGCCTGGGTCACACAGTCTGCGAACCCCATCATGTCTCTCTTTTTATAGTCCAATGAGGTATGTCTCAAGTCTTTTATACCCACATGGACTACGGCAGAGTCATATTGGTGCCTGTTGTTGAATGGCAAGACTGCTTGTGTGATCTGGCAAAAGAGGGGGTAACTAAAACTACCATCCCTTTTGCCAGCCTCCCTGTGTAGCTTGAGCTGCTCTACTCTGCTCCCTAAGACCCATGAGGGGCCAAGGACCTTTAAAAACAGTCTAGATGAACCCATAGCACTGTATGTCTGACTCTCTGTCCATGATACCGACAAGGTCTCCTCCTTTTAAGAGTAGAGCAAGACCACAGCAAGCAGAGAAGCGGATACCTCCCCCCACCCATGAGAGAGACTGCTTAGCCCTGTCCAAACTGTCTATTCCTGTGAAATGAAGCATCAAGCAGAGATCCACTCAGGTCACCCCAGGGGTAAAACCATCGCCAAGTCATCTACCACAGGCACACAACTGTACCCACTGCAACAGCCAAGGCATCCACATACAGGTAACAAACAACGGCTCAGGTGGCGTACAGCCAGCATGCCAGCAACCATGGAGAAGGATTGGTCTTCCCTGACTGCAGGAAAATTAGATCCTGCAAACTCTAGAATGCATGCAGAATAGCAACACAGGCCTATTACTTCAACAGGTGAGACAACAGTGCTGAGGGCTCTAAGCTCCGAGTTGACACAGGAATACTCCTTCCAAACCCCCCCCCCCCACACACACACACACACACACACACACACACACACACACACACACACACACACACACACACTCAGGTTACACTCTTTGCAAGAGCACAACAGGATATGGGTTCATGGAGTACTGACTTCACTCTGAGACCATGTAGAAGTCAATCCTAGTATGATCTGAGAACATCTCCCTCCAGTCCATAGGAAAATCAAATGACAAAGATCACCAATGGCTCTAGTAAATCTGCCTCATGTCCAGGAACCCTGTGTATCACAAAAATGAATCGGGATGAACAAGAACTAAAACTACAAAAGAAATGCACCGAGGATATAGCTGTCCCCAGTGTTAATGTAGATGACTGATGTCACTTCTTTGTTATTTGTGAAAAACAATATTAAGCAACAGTAATAAACAGTTCAAAACTTCAGATGTTAATTCCTCTTCTATGAAGATACTGAAGAAACAAACTCAGACAGGCTAAGTCACTGGAATAACTCCGCTTTAATTTATGATGCATGCTTTCGTCCACGAAATAGACTTCATCAGATTAACTTTTCAATAACACTTTTAACCCAGGGAAAAGTAATATATACAGAAAAAGCACAAAGCATCAAAAGTCATGACTGACAGCCTCATACATACAAATGAGCCTAGCCTACAAGTAAAAACTAGCCTGATGTAACGCAAATCATTATTTTACAATCCAAACTAAAATAAGAAACAGAAAGAGCACTAAAAAAACAAAGTCCAAGTAAAATGAAGAACAGAACTAGTAATTAACTCCTAGTCTGTCTCCAGAAAGGAACAAGGTGTCACAAAACTCCCTTCACTAAAGCACATATTTAGCACTATGGTGACACCAAGATCTTTGCAAAAGGAATTATTAAATAAAAAACTAAAAAGAACTAAAACAATATGTTTTAAAAGGAGGATAGCCTAACACATATCTGAAATTAGCAAGAGACTAAGCAAGAATCCTCTTGCAAAGCACAGCATTGAATCACCAGGTCATTCTTTTTTCATTTTTTCACATTTTGGACATGATCAGAATGGGTCCACATGAGGTGAACTGTAATGCCATTCTTAGGATCATAGGAGGTTACTACGCTAATGGCCCTGGGGCCTTTACAAGCGTAGCCAAGAGTTTATCCCCAAAAAGAAACCTCAGTCGGCAACTGTCGCCCCTGTTAATAAGGGACATGGGTGGAACCCCTGGGACAAATTTGTGTTTTCCCATCCACTCATCAAGATTGTGCTTGAAGAGGGTCAACAAGGTACTCTGTTTGACGTGTGTGGGAAGTCTGTTCCAGAAATGGGGCAGCCTCTGGGAGACAAACCTGTCTCTCCAGCAGATTGTGTTGATGTTGCATATTGCATTCAGATCTTTCAAGCGGGTAATTTGCGAGGAGTTAGACTTATGGATATAGAGCATCTCAAGTAGGGCAGGGTCCGAGATTGTCTTGAAGGCGAGACACAGATCACCTCTGAGCAATCTGTATGATACTGAGTAAAGGGACAATGATTTGAGCCTGTCCACATAGGACAGGTTTTGGAAGCAATGGATTCTCTTTGTGAGGTATTTCTGTAGCCTTTCTAGTTGGTGCAGATATTTGGAGAGATACCAAATGGGGCATTATACTCAATTACTGGTCTAATGAGGGAAGAGTATAGAGAGGTAATAACCT
The DNA here is from genome assembly GCF_019279795.1 of Protopterus annectens. NCBI lineage: Eukaryota > Metazoa > Chordata > Ceratodontiformes > Protopteridae > Protopterus > Protopterus annectens. Next base: position 713,782,784 of record NC_056730.1, on the reverse strand, counting down.
CCTTTTTTCTGGATGCAATCTCTTTACTTATTAGATGAACCAAGTAAAAGGCTTTTCTGAACACTTCCGCTATATGATGGTTGAATGTGAGGTTGTTATCAACCTGAGAGCCCAGGGGTTACTGTTGATGTGGTAATCAGTAGAGGCCGTGTTTTTGCCAAATGGTATGATGACACTTTTTTTTGCATTTAGCTTGATGCCACAACTTTGGCACCAGTCATTAGTTGCTCTGAGACCCTCTTGCAGTATGTTAACATAATTTGGGGAGTCAGTGACACCCAGTGGCACCCAACTTACAGTCTTCCACAAACTTGGTAAGCAACAGGCCTTTTGTCTTTGCCTGGACCTCTGTGAAGTAGATGCCAAAAAGTAGGGGTCCCAGGACAGATCCCTGGGAACTCCACTAGTGATAGGTCTGGTAGGTGGAGGCACCTATTTTGACCTTGAGGGTCATGTCAGTGAGCCAGTTGGCCACCCAGATGATGAGATAGTGACTTACCCCAAGTTGTGTTAGCTTCTCGATAATGCCTGAGTGGGGGATTGTGTCAAAAGCCTTGGCCAAGTCAAGGTAAGCTGTATGTACTGACTTTCCTTCATCCAGGGCCTTGGTGACAGTCTCAGAGAAGTCAAGCATGTTCAACAGGCAAGATCTGCCCTTGAAGAATCCAAACTGGGTGAGGTCAAGTGCTTGGAGATTGCCTATATCCTTGTTTATGAGATCCATAATGATATACTCCATGGCTTTACAGATCAGACTTGTCAAGCTATTAGGCCGATAGTTTCCATGGTCAGTTTCCATGGTCATTAGTGGCACCATCTTTGTGCAAAGGGATGACAAATGGCATTTCTCCACTCTGCTTGAATGAAGCCTGTACTTAGGCTGTAGTTGAATATGGTACTCAACGGCGAAACCAGTTCTTGCTGGAGATGGTGCAGAATACAGCCTGGGATACTATCAGGTCCCATGGAAGCTGTGTTCTTTGCCTTGGATAGGGCCTTTAACACTTGATCTATGGAGATATGAGGTACGGGACAAGTATCAAGGATGTCAAAAGGGCCTTGGAGGGGACAGCGAGGTGAAGTTTGCACTGAACTGCTAGCAGGTTGGCTAAGTCAACAGGATCAGTGTAAGTGATACTGTTAAGTACTAATCAGAAAAAACCTGGGCCTTGTCATGGAGGTTTCTGAAATAACTGAAGAAGGCTTTGTGGTTTCCCTTTGTTTTGGAGGCTAGTTTCGATTCATAATTGGCTTTGGAGGTTTTGACTAGTGATCTAATTTGCTTTTTGAGGCTAATGAGGGAGATCTTCCAATTTGGAGTCTGTTCCTTTTTACCCCTGGACAACAGTTTCTTCATTTTGTTGTAAAGCTTATTGATAGAGGATGTCCATCAGATATGTTTGTGTTTCCTTGAGGAGCAGGTTTTAGTTCTGTTGGGTATGGCTGAGTCCATGCAGTTGTACAGGTGCGTGTATACTACACTGGCATACTATTCAGCATGATTGTATGCATCCTCTGAGGGGGTGGTGGTGTGAAGCTGCTGATACCCTCCCTTAGGTGGTTACAGTCAGCTTTTGAGAACTTGGTTAGCTTGATTACAGCTGGGGGGAGGCAGGGTTTGGTGGGATAGAAACTTCGAATGAGACAGTCCAATGATCTGATCTCACCAGGAAGGAACATACTATGGGAGTTCTGCAGTGGTCGCCCATGTTCGTGAGGACCAAGTCCGGAATGTTATCTCCCCTTGTGGTGGAAGAGACAAACTGGTCTAGTGCGTTAGAACTGATCAAGTTAAGGAATCGATGAGTGAGTGCATTAGTACAGAAATAGTTCACCCAGTCTATGGTGGGGTAGTTGAAGTCACCGAGGATCAGGGTGTTGGGGGGTACCTTGATGGAGTCAAGTAGATCCAGGTAAGAGGAGTGGGTCTTCTGAGTCATGAAGGGGGGTCTATAGCTGGCTATAGCTTAGATGGGTGTCTGGCCAACCACCAGTTGCACCAGTTCCAGTGTGTCATGCTGGCAAACCAGTCTGGAGGTGTGCCTGTCCTTAATGAAGATAGAAACTCCACCACCCTTAGGGTTGGAATGTGTGGAAAGCAGTATAGCCTGGTAAGGCAGGGGTGCTCTCCGCAGCCCTGAACCAAGGTTTCCGTGACTGCATAGACATTGGCATCTTCCAGTAGAAGGAGAGCCTCCAGTGACTGCATTTTCAGGTTAAGGCTCCTAGTGTTAAGCAATATGACCTTCAATTTGCTTTTTAACAGATCTTTTATGTTGGAGGATTTGTCTTTGGGACATTGTCTAAAAAAGGCACAATGGGGGAGGTGAGGGCCTTGGCCAGTATCTGGAATCCCAGTGGTAACAGGTGGAGGCAATCTCTGGCAAAGCATCAAGGCCTGTCAACCATGTCATCCCAGGCAGACAGATACTGGATCCCCTTGGAATGATACCAGAAACTAAGCCAATTGTTAAAGTCAATAATTTTTTTGTTGGCATTGTGGTATCATTCTTGGTGAAGGTAGGATACTGCTTAGGGCTAGGGTCATACCTGCCTGAGACACATACTCTGAGAGCTCAATAATGTCTCTCTTCCTATAGTTCATGGAGGCACGTCTCAAATCATTCATACCAACATGAACAATGACAGTCATACTTGTTGTGGAGAGACTTAAGTGCGTGTGTGATGTGGCGGATTCTGATACCAGACAGACAACTGACCTTGACCTTGTCCTTGTCCAGCCTGGTGAGGGGGACATCTGTGTGTCTCACAATCGAATCGCCAATAACTAGTATGTTTGGTTTATTGTTATGCCTTGTGGACTGTGATGGTTTATTGTTTTGCCTTATGGGTTGTTTGTGAGACACTGGTGTGTTGTCTGCTGTGTGTAATGTGTTTGGTATTGTGTGTGGAATGTTTGTGAGTGTGTTTTGGAGGTCTCTGCTGTTTAGGTAAATTTTTATTGAGGACCTCTGCACGGGTGGATGTGGGTTGTGCTAGGCTGTGTGATGTGAGTGGTGTGGTGTTTGTGCTGCCAAGCTGTTATTGAAAAGTTGATCTGATGAAATCCAGTTGGTGGACAATAGAGCTTATAAATTAAAGTTGAGTTAGTCCAGTGACTATTTATTTATTGATATTTGATTAACAGGAAAGTTTGACTGGGTAGGAACCCATTTTCAGCACAGGCCCAACAAGAAAAGCTGCAAAGTATCTACAGAACATTTTAAAAACAACAATTTTACAGAAAGCATGTTTGAGTTTGTTTCTTCAGTACCTTCACAGAAAAGGAATTAATATAAGTTTTCAAATGTTACTGTTGCTTAATATTGTGACATTTTAGTGTTTTTTTTTAATTTTTCACAAGTAACAAGGAAGTGAAGTTAGTCCTCTATCTTAACACTGGGGACAGCTATCTCCTCGCACCTCTGTTGTGTTTTTTCCTCCAATCCATAGGATGACGGTAAAAGGAATTAGTGCTTCTGGGGTGATGGGGGTTATTTCTCTCTTTTTTCCGTTTACGCACCATGTGGTACATCAGACAAGCACCTTTCAGTGCTTGTTGTTTCTGTAGTAGTTACAGGTTTTATGGGATCAGGTTGCTAGCCCAAGGCCCAACCCTCCTCAGAGGGTGCACCCCACATACTTGCATGCACACACTCACACCTAGGGCCAATTTAGAGTGTCCAGTCCACCTACTCCATGTCTTTGGTATGTGGAAGTAAACCAGGGCACCTGGAGAAAACTACATGAACGCAGGGAAGACATGCAGACTCCGCACTAAAGGCACCCCAGCCAAGAATTGAACTGGAGAACCTCTTGCTGTGAGGCGACAACACTAACCGATACACCACTGCGCCACCCAATGCGGGCTATAGCAGTGCAATAATGCCTTTAGTTTTCCATGATACTATCAAAAAAGGCTGGTTGCAGGGTAAGGGATGATCCAGAAGCCTGGCAACAATGCGTTTCATAATGACCGCTTCTGGCCTGAGGGCTTGAAATCTACTAAGTGCCCCAAGACTTCTTGAAAGGAAGTCTAACCTCATTTATCCCAGACAAGGTCCCCTCAAATTATCTACAGTATGATCCCAGTTACTCTCACTACAGGTAATATACAAGTATCGACCATGGGATGGGTAACACCAATCTAATACCAAACTGGACAGGTTAATTCAAGCACTAAAAAGGAAACTGGCTAAGCTTAAAATGGCCCACAAGAACAGTTAGCCTAGCACTTATCTATGAACTGACAAACCTGTGAGAAGCTGGAGGAACTCATGGGCTCTGATGTTTTGTTCACCTTAGTAATTACAGACCATCTATCCCACCTTTGGATCCAACAGAAAGTATACCTAGCCCTGCAACTCTAGAAGTCAATTTGTGCCAGCATCCAACTAGCATGTGTGTAAAGTTGAACTGAGTGAGGGCTGAACAGGATAAGAAGAACTGCACATGGTTGGTATCCAACCAAAAATCTTACAAGGGAAATCCTGCACCCACGAGCATGCAGGTCCTCAGAACTTGAATATGTCCCTAGTCTCTAACAGCTGGTCTGTGGATACTGTTACAGGACCTCATGTTACCCCCCCCCCCCTCCAGCACCATGTCCATCTAGTGCAGTTGAGCTGAGCGGAGGCCTTAGGAAAAAATGCCTTGAGTGCTGCCAAGGTGTAACCAGATGACTCCAGAGTACATTATCCTGTGATCAGACTGGTCAGACTCTAGATGAAGTCAGGCATAGGCAAGGCAGTGCAAAAACAACGAGCTTACATACTCAGGATGGGAGTCAAGGGTACTTATCTTACAGGCCTTCAGGTTTCCACAGAAATGGAGGACCAGATCAGAATCAAACAGCCAACGTTCAGAGATGATCCCAAACCCTAGGAGACTCAAAATGTTGAGGATACAAATATGTATTTGTTATGGACAATACTTGCTATATCTAGGAAATGCGTAACCAGAAGGTGGAATTCAAATACAACCTCGACCTTGGAAGAATTCTACACTTTACTGAAGACAACTGCATCGATGGAAATAAAAATCAAAGAACTATGAATCTATCCCAGGCCATTGGTAAATAATCCTTGGAAGAAAGTTATATCTTTGTTGGACACTCTGCAATAATCAATATTGTATCTCTGATAACTGATCTGTTAATTCTATATTTAATAACTTACAGTGTATATAACTGAAAGTCAGGCTATTGTAAATATTGTACATAGTTGTTTAAAATGATATTTAAAAATATTATGTAAATGTTATTTTAATTGAAAATAAAAAAAATATTTGAAAAAAAAATTGTTGAGGCTAAGATAGGCTTACCTCTATGAGGCAATGGGTGCAACAAATCATGCAAGCAGAATCTTAAGTGAAACTCTGACATACCCACTGGATGTTAAGAGGAATTCTCCTACCATTCCTACAAAGAACTTCCTTCTGATATTCTCTCATATTCAAAAATACAGTGCTAAAAAAAAAACAAAGGGCATACAAATGCTGTAAATTTTATCTGCCATAGTGAGCACAGTAATCTTAAGTATGAGAATGGCAAAAAAGAAATGTGTGGGTGCAGGGAGAGGTACTTATGTGGTCAATATGTGACATCACAAGCATGCATCTGTCACCAGTAATGAATAGTGGAGAAGAAAAATTTAACCAAAGGACCCATGAAAGTCATCATTAATGTTAGATTATCTTTTTTTCATCCCTGGTACCTTCCAATTTATCAAAGTGACAGGTTTTAAAAAAGGAATTTACTGCTATACTACATATTAATCCAATAAACATAGCAAAAGTAGATGATCCCAAACCCGAGCCGGAGGAAAACAGTACTCAAGCCGCTGAATCACTTACAAATGCCTTCTACCAGCACCTGCAGCACTGCATGGATAAGGCAATCCCAAGCAAAACAAAGACTCTTTGTACCAAGGGCAAGCGTCCAGTCTGGTGGACCCCAGCCATAAACAAACTCTACAACAAAAGGAGGAAGCTACTACAAGATAGAGCAAAATCCTTAAAAGGTAAGACACCCTTGATCACTATAAGTAAAAAACTAAGAGCTCTCATAAAATCATCCAAAGCAAATTTTGAGAGAAAAATAGCTAAAGACTCAAAGGACAATCATAAGGCCTTCTTTAGCTATGTTAGAAACCTGGGAGGAAACTCCCAGATATGCTCAGAACTAGTTCAAAATGATGTGAAGATTACTGATCCTACAGACATTGCCAACATACTGGCTGACAGGTTCAGTGCAAACTTCTCCCCTCCCCAAAAGGAGAGATATCTATACCAAATGGTTGCAGCCCCCAAACATCTCAAACGCCCAAGTGAGAACTGCTCTCTCCAAAGCAAAAACACAGCATCCATGGGACCTGATGGTGTCCCAGGCTGTGTGCTCCACGAACTCAACGAGAATTAAACCCACAGCTAGGACAGCTGTTTAATCATAGTCTCACCTCTGGCCAGGAGTGGCGCACTGCGACTGTAGTCCCACTTCACAAAGGCGGTGCCTCCACAGACCCTGGAAATTACCGCCCCATTAACTTGACAAGCCTTATCTGCAAAGCTATGGAGAGGATCATAATGGACCTCATAAATAAAGACATAAGGAATTTGCAGACTTTGGATCCAACCCAGTTTGGCTTTGTCAAAGGCAGATCATGCCTTTTAAACTTGGTTGACTTTCGAAACAGTCACCAAAGCCATTGATGAGGGAAAGGCAGTCCATACAGCCTACCTCGATCTGGCAAAGGCCTTCGATACAATACCCCACTCGGGTATCATTGAAAAACTCATCAGCTTAAATGTTAACCCATACATCACAAGATGGGTTGCAAACTGGCTGAGTGACAGAACCCACAGGGTCAGAGTTGCTGGCGCCATGTCAGACTCAAAGCCTGTCACAAGTGGTGTCCCACAGGGCTCAGTCCTGGGCCCACTCTTGTTTGGCATCTACTTTTCCAAGTACAAGCAAACACAGGAGGGTTATGGCTGACAAAGTTTGCAGATGACTGCAAACTGGGTGCCGAAAACACATCTGACACAGATATCCTTCAGAAGGGTCTCACAGAAACGGATGACTGGTGCCAGAGCCATGGCCTAAAGTTAAATGCCAAAAATGCATAGTCATAAAACAAGGTTACCCCTAGCTACCATATAGGTGATAATCCTCTGAGCACAGAAGAAGTTATCAGGGACCTGGGGACCCAAGGTTGACAGTAGCCTGTCATTCGACACCCATGTAGCTAAAGTAGTTAGGAAGACCTTCTACATTGCCCACCTCATCATGAAGGGATTCACATCTAGATCAAGGGAGGTCATAGTCTCCCTATACTCATCACTCATCAGACCAATGATTGAGTACAATGCCCCATTCGGAATGTATCTGACCCGACACTTGCAGCAGCTAGAGAGGCCACAAAAGTTCCTCACCAAAAGGATAAAGGGTCTCAAAAATCTGTCCTATGCTGCCCGACTGAAAGAACTCCAGCTCTATTCAGTCGCAAACGACGCTCAGAGGTGACCTTTGCCTGACATACAAGGCCATGTCAATCCCAGAGTTGATGAATATGCTTCACCTCAAAAAATCTAGATCCGTCAGAGCCACAAGGGCGGGAGACTTAAACCTCGACACGGCCATAAATAGGACGTGCTGGAGGGATAGATTCATCACCCAAAGACTCCCTATGCTGTGGAACAAAATCCCGGTATATGTGAGGCAGAGCACCTCGCTGGCCTTGTTCAAGAGAAATCTTGACCAATGGATGGGAGATCACAGATATACTCCAGGGATTACCTCAGTGTCACTGCTAGACAGAGGCACAGCAAAATAATGGGTATAGTTCCCCATACAAAAGGGGTGGCTTAAGCCACAAAACTATGGGCTAGGCTTATAAATGCCCTCGGGCAGATAGCCTAGTATGAACCTATGAACCTATGAGTTACTTTACCAACAATCATACCTCTTTTTGTTAATTTAAGAAGACATCTGTAAGACAAAACAGATCTCTTCTAAACCAGTTATCAAATCACAGCAGCACAGACACTGACAACCTAGAGACTTTGTTTCTGTGCTGTTTGGTAGTATTTTAAAGCACTTATAAACTAATTAAATAATAAGGAACACAGCTGTTAAAGTTAGATTACTCGTACCCTTGTTGAAATCACCAAGAAGGCTTATTTAACAGTATTCCTATATGGTGGAAGTGTTCAGGTTTAAACGAATCTCTAGAAAAACAGCATGTTTGCTTTGTATTAAAAGACATGCCTCTCTCTAGTGTTTTCTATACTTCCCCAAGTCCCAGCTACATGAGAACTCTACTCTCCATGTCCATCTTCCAGTGCTGAACTTGCCACCCACAGTTCTTCTGCAAGGAATCACTGCTTAGGCAGTTTCTAAAGGTGCACCTGCAGAGAGTCCTTTGTTTTTGGACAATTCTCCTTTATTCATGTTTGTGTGACCATGGAGTTGGTGTAAATAAGTTATGGAGTGTGGGAGTGTGGGGGGGGGGGGGATTGCTCCCCTGCAAAAAAATTCTTTTAGCTTTATACAGCAGCTGAATCTTGATCAGTTTAACTCAGTGAGTTTAGCCTTGTGTTGAGATAAATGTCAGTGAATCATAAGGGGAAGCAGATCTATGACTCTTTAATTCCAAGAATATTTTTTATTTTATTTATTTTATTTTACATTTGTTGACCGGGCTAGTCTAGCTGGATACATGTCCATTTTCAGTAGAGGCCCGGGGAGAAAAGCTCCAAAGAACAGAGGTAGATTAACAAAAACATCAGAAGATCAAGTAATTAATATTACATTCATAGTCAAATAAAACAAGTAAAAGGGTTATACAAATTATTTAAAGAGGTAAACAGACTTAGGAAGTTGGACTAACATGGCTACATTGAGGACCCTTATGGGTTTGGATTGGGTAGATGCTAGGTAGGCCTGGGATGTTTGCTATTAGTCTGGATTAGATGAATATGAATTATGTTGGATTTCAAAAATGAAGCAACCAGCAATACTCTAAGACTTTATTGTTTTTAATAATTAACAGTTGCTAGAAGGTTTACATTATATAGCTAGAACAAACTCATTTCATATACATGAATGCACATTATGGTAGAACTGAATGTATGAGCTTTAGATATTCAGCATTACAAGAATATATTAGGAAAAACTGATTAACATATAAAGGCATTACAATTTTTTCTTTTTCTGACTTTCACTGCATTGTCTTTTCTATTTAAAAGACAAAAAAAATACTGTGGAGCCATATCAGTCCTAGATCACTTTTACTGCAAAGACAATCTGTTTGGAAAAGTTATCACTTAAGGTATTAATGTTATACAGTATCTTGTCATAGTCTGTGACCCATTACCTCAGTAACCTTGTAAATACCTAATATCCATATAGGTTCCTATGCTCATCCATCAATGGGCTACATGACTTTTCAAAGGTCTGCTACATATATGTCTGACTGAATGTTTTTTTTCCATATGACTTCTATCTTGTAGAATGCCCTAAATCACTAGCTGAGAGACAGTCATCACCTTTAAACTTCCCTATTCAGGCATTTTCTTTTACTTCATATAAAATATTTCATTATTTGTTTGCTCATTTATATAAAAAATACAAAATGTATTTCTGTTTGGTGCCTTAAGCTTTGGAAATATGCCTTAAAAATAAACATGGCTTGACCCAAAGGAAGAAGTCTTTGGTTCTAAATTGAGACTTTGCAATCTTTCTTGTCCTGTGGATATATTCGTCCCTGACAATGTTGATGAGTTGGTTAATGGGGATACTGTATAAGCTATAAGCTTCTGAACGCCAAGGTCTCAAAGCCAATCATTTTAAAACCAAGACTTCAAAACCCATATCTTGAAAGGTGAACCTTTCAACAGCACAGCATACACCACACACATACACTACATAGTAACCTATACATCTCATGTATTCAAACAGATGCACCAAGCTACATGTGTGGGGGGATAACAAAACTTCCTACAGCCCATGTGTGGGTGGTGTACTCCTACAGCACATCCCTCTGTGTTATTATTCTAATTCTGAGGTCAGTACTACATGGCAGAAAAGGTGGTCCTGAGTTCTGCAGACACAACACAAAACATACACCATGCCAAGCACATCATTTCCTCCACATTTGCAATATTTACATTCACATCCACCTCCACAACATACACACACTAAATTATACGCACACTCACCACTATTAAAAACATACTCCCAGTGCTTCCACTAGGAATGACTGAAATGTGATAAAAAAGCACTCCTTGCTCACAACTAATCAACCGATACAGCCACCATTCATGTTACATTCTCTATTAAATGAATGCTTGTGTGGGGTTGGGAAGCAATCTACCCCATAGCCTCCCCATGTACATCCTTTGAATGTCACTCAGATAGTTAGCAACCAGTTGCAATTAAGCAGTTAAAATCCATTCAACTCTTCCTCAATAATGCAACCCAAAAGCATTTGGGCTCAGCACACTCATACTCACATTTATAGTACACACAGTCTTGAAAATGCCAAATTGGAACTTTGGTGGTTTCCTGATTAATATTTTCAGATAAGTAGGATTCTGGTTTGATCTGTCACTACTGAACTTCTCTTACTGTATTGAAGAATGTGTGAAATGTAGTAACTCAAGGCTTGGTACTGAGTCTAAAAGGTAATTTCTTACCTACAATAAAATATGAATACTATCTTTCTAAGTTCTGTAATCCTCTTCATTCTCACCTTAAATGGGATAGCGACTACAACATCTGGATACCAGCACAATTCACCACCCTGATTAATTCATTGTTGTTCTCTGCATTGTCTGAAATTGTTTCTTTCAGACTGTGACTAATGGCTTCATAACTCTGTCTGTGTTACTTACAGGACTTTTAATACTGGCACACATTTTTTGTTTCCTTTTCGAACCATTCATCAGCAGTCTCACAGTTCCAATAATTCAAGGTCTGGCAGCCACATTTTCTTCAGGATTCTTTCCCTCAAAGATCTTTCCAGGCTCCATCTCCATCTCGTACCCCTGCCTTCAATTCCTTAATCTCTTACTTGGCCAGTTACCGCAAACCCCATCCTATCAACCTTTCTGCAGCAACTCAAAAGACTGCCTGCTATCTAGTATAACCTGTAGCTGCAATAGCCTTTTCTGAAAGCTACTGGTTTAAGGCCACTTTAACTTTTCTTCCCTATGGCTTTACACAGCTGTATTTATCTCCACTATCCCAATTCATTACTATCAAATTACTCTTCCACCTACCTACCTCCTTGCGCCATTCATATGTCACTTCCCAATTTCATAATCTCCTTCATGCCAATTTACCAGAACCCCTGACTCAGCAATAACTTTAGATTAATTTAATAGCCATTTGTCTGTTAACCAGTGCAACCAACAGTAACAACTTCTGAAATTCAGTTCTCATCTAACCCTCATTCCTCACCATTTTACACATTGCTACCTCCACCCTGTTTCCCTAGCTCCTCAATATCTACGCCTCTCTCCTTCACTGATTGTACCTAATAAGTTACCCCCAATACTGAAAAATCAATCAATATTACTTATATTAAATTTCAGCATTTCATAAACAATGTTATCCTTTTAAAAAGTACTAATCATTTTGGCCATGTTCAATGGTCTATAATGTCTTCCCTCTTATTAACCCTAGTCATCTTATCAAGTATTGTGAGCTATAAAGTTCTTTACTATCTTAAAGACATACATGTGCCTTTGTTGAAGGTTGGGCGTCAGGCTGGCACCTAGGCACCGTAAAAATCTACTGTCAATCATTAGCGGACCGGAGTTCTGCTGTGGCGACCCCTAACCGGGTAAAGCAGAAAGAAGAAGAACAACAACTATTGTTACACACATTTCTGCCTTGTCACAGTGTAGCATTCAAATACCTCTTTTCATGGTTGCCCTGATATATTTGATTGGTTAAGCAGCCCACTAAGAGTCATAATATGCAAACTGGGAGTGTTTGAATCAAAACTCTGCTTAAAAGGTTATATGTAGCTTTTTTGCAGCTCTGCTTTAACTTATTAAAGTAAAGAATCTTGGGTTCATCCAGAAAACAAGTAAATGCCATGCTTAGTTTGTGTACTTAGAGTAAAGTAACAAAAAACAAGTACAATTTGATTCTTACCTTTACTCCATGTTCTGTCATTTTGCTGATAGAAGTAAAATCTGAAACAATGAAGGCTACTAGATAGGTGCTCATTTTAACGCTCTTTTCAAAATGGTCTTCAACAAGGTTATCCCCAATGTTCAGAGATTTCAGCTGAAAATTAAAGTTTCAAACTTTACTTACACACATTATAGCTGTTTACAGATTTGATCCGATAAACTGTTAAGGACTTAATATATAAAAATGATAAATACGTACCACTAGCTATAAAACCTAAATCATGCTCAAGATACAACCATAATATAATACAAGTTACTATCCTACTACACAAAAAAAAAACATTCCAGTATGCAAATGCTTGTATTTGGTCATGTTCCCAAAGTTCACCAACACTGCTAACTGGTTTACCTTACTGTTTCTTTGATAGAAATATAGTAATATTAATAAAGTAAGAATTCAGATCTGAACTTGGTTTATTTTTCTACACTTTCTTAACTCTTGCTGTGTCTTAAAAAAGTAATATAGGTATGTTTGAATGCAAAGGTTTCCTATGACTTGCCTATATATTTACTTACTTACAATTTCATTATATTGCAGTTCAAACAGCACAACAAGAGGCTATCAGCAGAAGATTTCCAACAGTTCCACTCCAATCTGACCCCAAATGCAAACACCCTGGAGCAACTAGCTAGCTTCCCAATTAGGGGTATAAATATCCTAGACCTAGTATACACGAATATGAGGGGATGCTACTCCCTCCTGTGTATTAACTCCTTCTTGGTAAGATATGACCACAAAATTATCTCCTTTAGTATTAAAACTAACATAGAACCCTCATAAAACTCTTTGCTAAGGCCAACTACCTCAAATTAAGTAACTGCTTATTAAACTTCCAAGCCCCTCAGAATCCAGGTGACACTGAGGCCTACTCTGTGCTTTATACAAAAGCCCTGTACAACCACATTTATAGCTATGGAGAGGAGACGGTACCTGTCAGAGTCAAACCTATATTACTGGCAAAAATAAACCACCCTGGTGGACCCCTAGCATAAACAGGCTATTCAACAAAAGGAAAAAAATCCTCTCCAAAGCCAAGAAGGAACAGACAAGACAGTGCAAAAAGACACTCACCAGTCTAAAGAAACAAAATAGACAGCTGGTCAAATCTGCCAAAGCAAACTATGAGGCAAGGATGGTCTCCAAGGTGAAAGATAACCATAAGACTTTTTTTAATTATATTCGTAACCTCAGGGGAAATGCTCAGCAATGTGCTGAGTTAATCATGAACAGCAACACACCCAGCCTGAAACTATAGCAAAACTGCTGGCTGACAGGTTTAATTCACACTTCTCCTCCCCATCACCCCTCAACCACACCCAAAGAAATACCTGCAACCATCCCCTACTGGTAATTACGAGAAAACAGGTCCTTACTATGCTCGCTAAAGCCAAAACTACAGTCTCCATGGGTCCTGACAATATTCCTGGATGCTTCTTGAATAGCTTAAAACAGAATCTGTTGGAGCTACTACAAACCCTATTTAACCACAGCCTCTGGGTGGGCTTTGTTCCACAGGAATAGAGGACTACAACAGTCATCCCCCTGCACAAGAGGAGCCCATCGAATGACCCAGGGAACTACAAATCCATAAGCTTGAAAAGTCTTATCTGCAAGGCTATGGAGAGAATTAGCATGGACCTGATCAATAATGATAAAGGAGCTCTCCAAACACTGGACCATACTCATTTTGGCTTTGTCAAAGGATGGTCTTGCCTGCTCAGTCTGTTGGACTTCTTTGAGAAAGTCACCCGGCCATGGATGATGGTAAAACAGTACACACTGCTTATCTAGACCTAGACAAAGCTTTTGACACAATCCCCCACTCATGGATCATAGATAAACACACTGAGTTAGGAATAAACCACTACTTCAACAAATGGATAGCCAATTGGCTCACTGACAGGACACATGTTGTCTGAATAGTTGAATCTACTTCCGATAATAAACCTGTTAGTAATGGTGTCCCACAGAACTCAATGTTGGGATCCCTCCTTTTTGGTATATATTTCTCTGAAATGAAGGCCAATTTTGGGGGCATCTGGCTCATGAAGTTCATTGATGACTGTAAGCTGGGAGCAATCACTGAATCCCCAGACAATGCTGACATCCTACAAACAGGCCTAGAAATGAAAAATGGCTGGTGCCAAAACCATGGTCTGGGACTAAATGCTAAAAAAAGCATAATCATACCCTTTGGTAAATCAGATATCTCTGCAAATTATAATACTGATAGCACACCCTTAAAACTAGATGCAGTGGTGACAGACCTAGGAACACAGACAGACAGCAACCTAAATTGTGACCACCAGGTAGCTATGGTAGTGAGGAAATCCTTCTGTGTGGCTCAACTTAAAAGTAAAGGCATGGCATCAAGATCAAAGGAAGTCATAGTGCCATTGTACTGGGTACTCATCAGGTCCATAATCGAGTGCAATGCTCCCTTCTGCATGTACCTAACCAGCCACTTGCAACAAATGAAGCAGCCCCAGAGGTTTCTCACTAAAAAAATACAAAGTGTAAGACATGTCTTATGCAGCCTGAGTAAAGGGCATATCTCTTTACTCTGTCTTTTATAGTTTATCGAGAAGTGACATGCCTGACCTACGAGGCATTATCTGATCCCGCCTTAATACAAATGTTACATATTTGCAAGAAAAATTATACGAGGGTTACGTGTTCCATGGACCTGAACCTTATTTGTGACTCTAACAGATCTTGCAGGAGAGACAGATTCGTACCCCAAAGGCTACCTCATCTTTGGAATGAACTTCCCATCTTCGTAAAACAAAGCTTATTCTTCAAGCTCTTGAAAAATTATTTGGATAAATGGATGGGGAAACAGTAAATTCACTCCTGGGGTACTGCCCACATCCCTTATGAGCAGAGGCAGTCTGTAAAATGACTCAGGGCCCAAACATCAAAGACCCACTATCCTGATACTACTTCATCCCATATCTGGGGAATTAAGATACAAGGTGGCCATGGTGGTGCAGCAAACGGCATTGTCACCTCACAGCAAGAGGTTCTCTGGTTCGATTCTTGGCTGGGGTGCCTTCTGTGCAGAGTCTGCACGTCCTCCCTGCGGTCATGTGGGTTTCCTCTGGGTGCTCTGGTTTCCTCCCACATTCCAAAGACATGCAGTAGGTAGACTGGACACTCTAAATTGGCCATATGTGAGATTGCGTGTGCGAGTGTGTGTGGTATGAATGAACTACAGTGGCAGGGCTAGCCACCCAGCAGTGTAAACCTTGGCTCGAGATGAGTACCACTGCAAAAGTGACACCTAGACCCCATGTGCAAAAATGGGAAAAGGGGTTGAGGATGCATGGATGCATGGATTGTCATATCCTGCGTATTATTGGCTAGGCTTGTAAAAGCTCTTGTACCATTGGCTTAGTAATTACCTACATGCAATACTGTAGGTGAAATCACCACCTGTTCTTTAGTTCTTTCCCAAATCAACCAATCAATCAACTTTGTGATCATCAACCATTAGTAAAGAAGTCTTGACTGAACTATGATGCAGGCAACTGGGCTCAAGCAGCAGAGCCAGGATTTGAGTGGCCAGATGGAGGAGGTAAGACTGAGTGACTGATGGGTAGCTATCATTTCTGTGAAAAATGAAAGACAGGTTGAACACCTAGGAATCCCCCTTCTGTGGGCAGCAGAAGGCTAGCCCTAGGAGAACTAACTGCATAGGTTAAACCTGCATGAAGACATCCCATTTGTAAAATGAGAGTGTGGATGCACTGCCAGAGCTGACATTTGTTAGTGCTGCACATCTGACATGCAGTAGAACTTAAAGTGTTGGAGCGAAAATGAAATATCCTTGCCAGCTACAGGTGACAGCATCTGTTGCTCAGCTATTTCTTCCCACTACTCCAACAATAAAGAGAGCCATAACTGCCCACAGGTCAGGGCACTACAATGTGGCCACATA
This sequence comes from Protopterus annectens, assembly GCF_019279795.1. Lineage (NCBI taxonomy): Eukaryota > Metazoa > Chordata > Ceratodontiformes > Protopteridae > Protopterus > Protopterus annectens. Next base: position 713,766,639 of record NC_056730.1, on the reverse strand, counting down.
AGCATGTAAGTTCTTGAATCATTCATGGAGGGGGTGGGAGATCCTTCTTATTAGTCTAACCCCTACACTGCTGACAGACTGGATACATGCCTCTGACTCTATGCACTCTATCGGACATGCATGTACATGCCAGTTACAGCACAAATGACATTTAGTGAACACATTTCCTTAGCCCTGGTGCAGTCTTACAAGCCACACCCAACCTCTGCTAGTTACCTGGCTGTTATTCTCCTCCTAACTATGTTGCAAGTGACGTTTTTTGTTACAGTTCTGGCTGGTGAAAGTTCTGTTCTGCATGCATACTAGGTAGATTGCTGGCTAGTAATTCATATCTGCTAGTACAGTTCATGTGATGATAAAATTTGTAGAGATCTAGTTAAGATCCAAACTACTGTACTTTAGCCCCTGTAATTAGGTCCCGATATGCATGATTTATTTATTTTTTTTATTTTACATTTGTTGACCGGGCTAGTCCAGCTGGATATATGTCCATTTTCAGTGGAGGCCCAGGGAGAAAAGCTCCACAAATTACAACAACATAAAGGGTCAAGACAAAGATATTAACAGTAGAATTTGGTACATAAGAAGTTTTAAAAATATAGTACAAGCCTAAGATTATATATTTCAGTAGGGAAAGAAAACATTTATCTAAGAATAGATGAGCAAGACTAATACATTTGCATTAGAAATGGTGTATTACAAATCTTTATAACATATTACAAACTTTTAGTTATGTACTTACCATAACTTTGGATGTATGGGATCCATCTCGCCTACATTCATAACTGGTGGGTTCGGCGCCGATCCGTCGGCTCCGACTCAGCCACTATACACTAGAATGAAGTCTCTCATTGGCCGGGCTACCCCTTATCCCATAATGCACCACGCCTGCTTCCCCAGATCTTGTTTGTTCGCTTTCATACATACATACAGGTACAGAACACATACCAATAACTGTAACCAACCAGAGCTCTTCCAGAGGAGAGCTTAGCAAGATCAATATTTCCTCCAAATCCAAAAGGTAGGGGGAAGGAGGGTGGGTATGTATGAATGAAGGCGAGATGGATCCCATACATCCAAAGTTATGGTAAGTACATAACTAAAAGATGTAATGGGATCCTATCTCGCCTACATTCATAACTGGTGGGACAGTGTCCCTAGCACCTAAAACCCCGGGTGGCTCACTGGAACACACTCCTGAGAACTGCGGAACCAAAAGAAGCTCTGCCTCGGGAAGCCACATCAACCTTGTAATGAGAAATGAAGGTGTGCGGAGAAGACCAAGTAGCAGCCGCACAAATATCATCTATTGAAACTTTGGAGTGAAAAGCTACAGAAGTGGCCATAGCCCTGGTAGAATGAGCTTTGAGTGGGAAGGGCAACTCTCTGCCTGACTGGGAATAAATGAAAGAGATGCAATCCTTAATCCATTTGGCAATGGTGGTTTTGGCAACTGGTAGACCTAACCTATTCTCCGCAAAGGACACAAACAGTTGGTCAGATTTTCGTGTCTGAGAGGTCCTATCTAAGTAAAAACGCAGTTGCCTGTGAACATCCAACTGGTGGAAGGTATATTCTGCTCTATTAGAAAAATTTGGAAAGAAAACTGGGAGGTCCAATGATTGCTGAATGCATAAAGGAGATGCTACCTTAGGCAAAAAGGATGGATTCAATCTAAGGGAAACTCTGTCTTTGTGAAAAATCAAATAAGGAGGGGAAGAACAGAGAGCCTGAAGCTCTGAAACCCGGTTAGCAGAAGTTATTGCCACTAGAAAGGCAGTTTTCCACGACAGGAATTTAATATCACAAGTGGCTGCAGGCTCAAAGGGACGGGCAGTTAAAGAGGCCAGAACCAAATTTAAGTCCCAAGGGGGCACGGGATGAGCCATAGGAGGCCTGAGGAGCCAGGCTCCCTTAAGAAAAGACTTGCAAAGTCTGTTAGCCATTAAAGAAGGCTCTATAGCAACATGAAAATTAGATATAGCCGCCAGTTGAACTTTAAGTGTGGAGACTGAAGAGCCTGAATGAAACAATGAAGCTAGAAATTCCAAGACCTGCGGAACTGGGGCCGTAAGAGGATCAATGCCTCGTTGCTGGGCCCAACAAACAAACCTTTTCCATTTGCTGGAATACAGCTTAACGGTAGATGGCTTGTGGGAAGAGGACAAGATGTGCATCACTTCCGAAGAAAGAGAAAGATCTCTAACTAAGGATGGAAGTGGAGTAACTAAGCAGCCAGTCACAACAACCGGAGGGACGGATGAGAGTGTCCCAACTGATTGGACAACAGAGCCGGCAATGGGTCCAGAATCCAGGGGCCCTGTACCGCATACTTCTGAAGGAATGGGAACCAAACCTGACGGGGCCAATGTGGGGCGACCAAAATCATGTGGCACCCGACATGAAGAGCCTTCTGAATCACCCTCGGGAGAAGGGGAATCGGGGGGAAGGCATAAAGCAGACCCGGGGGCCAATTGTGGGCTAGAGCGTCCCTGGGAGACTGAGGTGTCAGAGTGAAGAACTCTCTGCACTTCGCATTGTTGGGGCTGGCGAACAAGTCGCAACAAGGGAGACCCCATTTGGCGAAGATCTGCGCAGCCACTCTGTTGTTGAGGGACCACTCGTGGGGCAACAGGAGAGTCCTGCTGAGCCTGTCTGCAATCACATTGGCTTTTCCCGGAATGTGCGTGGCTACTAAGAAACGTTGAGAGGCTATGGCCCAGCGCCATACTCTCATGGCCTCCCTGCAAAGGGGGTAGGACCTGGTTCCGCCCTGCTTGTTTATGTGCCAAACTACCGACATGTTGTCGGATAGAATCGCAATAGTACCTTGGGGGAGAGCATGATGAAGTGCTTGTAAAACCAGAAGCACCGCTCTCATTTCCAGGATATTGATGTGAAGGTGCGCTTCGCAATCCTGCCAAGTGCCTTGGACAGACCTGTCCAGATAAATGACCCCCCCACCCTATCTGGGAGGCGTCCGTGGTCACTGTGGCAACAGGGGGCTGAACGGCGAAAGGACTCCCCCGGTCCAGGTTGGACTGACATAGCCACCAACGGAGGTCCCGACGACAACTGTCCGTAATCAGAACCAGGTGGTTCAGGGGAAGTTCTTGGTATGACCATTGAACCGATAATAGCCATTGCAGCACCTGCATGTGCAGCCTGGCTAACGGTACTAGGAGGGTAGTTGCAGCCATCGTGCCCAATAACTGAAGAATCTGTCTGGCAGGAACTTGAGATTTGGGTAACAAATTTAGAACCTGTGATTGTAGAACCTGAATTCTCTCTGATGGCAAAAATGCCCGCATCCTTTTTGTGTCTAACTCTGCGCCTATAAAGGTGATACGCTGAGATGGCCGCAGCACAGATTTTTTCCAATTGAAAGTGATTCCTAGCGAGAGGCCCAAGGTTACTGTGGCCATTAGCGCTCGAATCAGTAGATGCTTGGAGGTGGCAGTGAGGAGCCAGTCGTCGAGATAGGGAAACACTTGGAATCCTAGACTTCTCAAGTGAGCTGTCACCACTGCCAGACACTTGGTAAACACCCTGGGGGCTGTGGTGAGACCAAAGGGCAGTGCATGAAACTGGAAATGACTGGTTCCTAGGCGGAAGCGTAAATGACTCCTGGACTCTTGACGTATCAAAATGTGATAGTAAGCGTCCTTGAGGTCTATGGAGCACATCCACACATCCGTCTCCAATAACGGGAGAATGGACTGAAGGGTGACCATCCGGAACTTGGACTTCTTCACAAAACGATTGAAAGAGCTTAGGTCCAAAATGGGCCTTACGTCCCCTGTCTTTTTTGGCACCAAAAATAATCTTGAGTAAGTTCCTGATCCGATCTGGTCGACATGGATGGGCTGGATGACCCCTTTGCTTAGCAGCTTTGAAACTTCTACGGCTGCCAGATCCCGCTGACTGGGTGGCACGTCCAGGATTCTCCTTGTAGGAGGAGGGGGCTTGAAAAAGGGGATGAGGTAGCCTCCGGTTACAATGCGAAGCACGCACTGATCCTTGGTTATTGATTCCCAAGCCTGTGGGTGTTTCGCAAAACGACCCCCGGCCGGCTCCGGAGAAGCACAGCCGGGCCACATCCTAGGGATGTTGAGGGTAGGAGGAACCACGAAAGGAGTCGCAGTCTCCAGAGTTACGGGGGCCTCTGCCACCTCTAGGGCGGCGTCTTCCTGAATCCCCCTCCCCTGCCTCTGGAGGGGGGATCACTCGGAGTAGAGAAGAACTTTTGGGATTTCCTGAACCACATTTTCCCTCCTCTCTGGGCCTTGGGATAAGGTCTAGAGGGAGCGGACAAACGGGCCCCAACAGCAGTCAAGGTCTTGCCCTCCTGCTCGCACCGAGTAAGTGTGTCCTTCACCTTGGGTCCAAACAAAGAAGACCCATCAAAGGGGCGTCGTGAAGGCAGACTTAAAGGCCTCCGTGAGTGGACACAAGCGTAGCCAGGCTTGTCTCCTAAGAGCCACTCCTGTGCCCGCTGCTCTACTCGCCCCTTCTGCTGCATATGAAATGAGCCTCATGGACGAGTTGACAATAGAAGATAGGGTAGTCATCTGGGTGCCTACGGTCTGTGCTAACGCCTCAGGAAGGTTACCCGCAAGGGACTCTCCTAACTCCTTGAGGAGGTCCCTTTGGAGCCTTGTAAAATGACAGAGATAGTTCAGCGACCGCAGGGTAAAGGTCGCTGAAGAAAGGGTAAGCTTCCCGTACCTATCCATGCTCCTAGAATCCTTATTAGGAGGATGAATAGACATTGAAGCCTCTGCCACGTCCTGCTGAGTGGCAGATGCCACCACCATAGCATCAACTGCAACACCCTTAGTGAGGAATTCCTTCTGGGGAGGGGCTGAAAGAAACTTATTAGGCCTGGCAGGCACCGGTTCCGCTGTATCAGGATGTTCCCACACCCTCCGAGAGATTAGATCTAACAACTCGTCGAAGGGTGGAGACACCCAGGAGGAGGAGGGCTGGGCCCCGAAGGCCTTGAGGAAAACTGACTCCTCAGCGGAAGGGGCTTTGGATTGCCAATCGCCTCTCTGTCTCAAGATCTCAAGGATATCTGAGAAGGAGACGTCATCCGAGGACGATTTAGGGGACCCCTCCGCATCATCGAGGTCAGTATCTGAAGTGACGGATTCATCTTGGGAATCAACGTGCTTCCTCTTACACAGTTTCTTCCTTGGGGGTTCATCCGAAGCAGATTCAGAAGGACCCCCCGGAAGAAGGGAACCTTCTAAGGGGGTATCCTCAGGCCCTGGGGCCCCACTGTCGTGGGAAGGATGTCTCCAGAGGCACCAGTACCCAAAACTTGGGATGGTGAGGTAGAAACCTGCTGAACCGGCAAGGTCATGGCCAGCGCACTCCTCATGGCCTCAAAAGCAGGACCTCCAGACTCTGCAGAGGGCACTTGCTGAGAGACCACGGCGGTACTGGGAATACCTGCGGCCGATGCTCCGAGGGGAAGACTGAGCATCGAAGAGGCGAGCTCCACAGTGTTGCCCTCGGCCCCCGCCGAGGAAGACCTGGTACTAAACCCTGACACCGAGGACAGGGTAGGAATGAAGGTCGGAGCAGAGAAACTCCGAGGGGGTCCCTGCTCCGACTGGACGATTCCGCTGCGTTCTACCTGCACCGACTACAACGGCTCCAAGGGGGTCGGAGGAGGAATCAAATTCATGGGATGTGGAATCGGCTCCGAAGCCGAGTGGGCTGGAGCCGAGATCATTTTAGTAAAGACTGCGGACCGGAACAGCCTCTGGATAACCCTATCCAAATCCGAATCCGACAACCTAGAGGATTTGGAGGAAACAGATTGGGTCCGAGAAGACTTCTGCCTCGGCTCCGATAAAGCAGGGGATCGGCTCCGAAAGGGTTCCAACACTAAAGGACCCGAGACCGGAACCGTTTGCAACAGTGTCGGCGCCGAAGGAGGCTCCGGAGCCGAGGGGGAAGAGTCTGAGCTGCACACCTCCAACGGCTCCGAGACCAAAGGAGCCGAAGTAGGTGATTGGCTTCTCGATGCATTAACCTGCGGCTCCGACACCAATGGAGCCGAGGGAAGAAGCACCGAGGCAGACCCTTCAGCCATCGGCTCCGAAGCCATTGGAGCCGAGGAAGAAGAAGTCGATCCCAGTTTCTTAGCTGTCGGGTCCGACGGACTGGTCGGAGCCGACGATCTATGCTTCTTGGGTGTCGGGCCCGACGGACTGGTCGGAGCCGACGATCTCTTCTTTTTAGAAGCTGGAGATGAAGCCAAAGCTTCCTCAAATGAAGGCTTAATCAGACCCCTAAGTATCAGCTTGTTTTTTCTCTCCTGGAGCACCCTGGAGGAAAAAGCGTGACACACACTGCAAGTATCCTGTAAATGTTTAGGCCCTAAACAGTACCATGAGACAGCATGGCTGTCTGTAATAGACATTTTATAATTACATTTTGCACACTTTTTGAACCCTGATTTCTGCTCCTTAGACATTTTGTAGAAAAACAGGTAAGTAATAGCTAGAAAAAAAACAGTAACAAATGTATGGGCTAAAGCCCTCTAACTTAAACGGGCTTAGCCCGATACAACAGGTCAAATACACAGAAGCAAGAAAATACGTGGGCCAAAGCCCTCTAACTTAAACGGGCTTAGCCCAAAAACTATTTCAGTCACACAACAAGAAAAAGATAGACATACAATAAGGGCAAAGGCCCTCTAACTTAAGCGGGCCTTGCCCAGTACACTAATAGCACGAAAAGGAATAAAATTTAATTTCACACAAATGCTCACAAAGCTGTTAAAACAGCTGTTTGTTTAAATTCTGACAGAAACCCTAGTCAAAAAAGACCAAAAGGTCAAGAGAAAACACATAGCTCCAGCCAAGTCGAGACCACGTCCGGCTTGAAAAGCGGCAAATGAGATCTGGGGAAGCAGGCGTGGTACATTATGGGATAAGGGGTAGCCCAGCCAATGAGAGACTTTGTTCTAGTGTATAGTGGCCGAGTTGGAGCAGACGGATCGGCTCCGAACCCACCAGTTATGAATGTAGGCGAGATAGGATCCCATTACATCCTAGGATTTTATATTATGTATTCTATTAGGGAAAGAAAATGAAATCTAAGACTAAACTAGATACAGCTAGTTGTTTATATTAATAGATACTAAGGTCACACAAAAACCTAAGAAAGAAAACACTAGAGATCAAAAGATAGAGTATAGAAGATCTGCATACAAGGATGGATTTATGATGTTCTTTGTCACCTAGGTTGTGGTACTATATGAAGGTGTTTGATCATTCCACAGTATATACATATTTACATGAGAAAAAAATCCTAAGGAAGGTTAAGCTCACTAAAAATTAGTGAGACAACACAAGATCATGATCATAGGAGGCTAGGAATTGTGGGAGTCTAGTTAATAGTCAGGTGCTTAGTCTGGGTTAACACAGGGACATAGCCAGTGTGATTTAAGGTAGGGTTTAAGCTTGCTTTTAAATAAGCTGACAGAGGATATTGAGGTTAGCTGGCTTGGGAGGATATTCCAGGCTTTACCTACTGTATTGGAGAACAAGGTGTCACCAGCTGAGTTGTTGGATTTTGATATTTGTACAAGTAGGTTATTTGATGAGCGTAAGGTCTTGAGATTGTTATAGGGGATAACTAGGGATGGGTGTATTTTGAGGTAAATACAGGATCTTATGGGCTACTATTAATTGATTAAAAAGAATTAAATTTGGCAGCTCTAACCATCCTAGCTGATTCAGGTTGATACAGTGATGAGTTCTATAGGAGGACCCAGCTGCAAATCTGGCAATATTGTTGTAGGAGGATGAAAGTTTACTCAGATTACTTCTACATATTTTGGTATAGATAGGGGAGGCACAGAGCAAGGTAGAGATGAGGTGGGTGTGAGCAATAGTAACCCTGGCTGGAGGTGTTAGAAAGGGTTTTATTCTATAGAGGGAACCTAGTTTCTTGTTTACTGTTTTTATGGTGTTATTAATGTGAGGTTCAAAAGACAAGTTATTATCTATTATTACCCCAAGTAGTTTGGTGGTTGGTTCAGGAGATATTATAGTTCCGTTATTTGAAGTAATAGTAAAGTTAAGTGATTTTCTGTGATATGTGGAAAACACACCACATATAGCTGACAAAGCTTCATTTGAAGAGGAGTTAATGGGATACTAAACTCTCCAAATATGAGTATTTCTGAGGAGATGTTTCATACAAACCACTGCAATTATCAAGTGCATGCAGACTGCCTTGCCAGATACATGTACATACCATGCCAAGATGTCCATTATCCCTAGTTTAACACTTATCACTACATGTTCATAGTTAGTGCTATCTGGTGGCACTGCTTTAAGAAGTTATATTTCTGATTGAAGCACCTTATATAGTTAGACCTCCTACAATTCATGTCAGCTTACAGACATACCCAAGAGTAGGACATTGCTTCATTTACAGTGATGCTTCTGTGGAGTTGTCAACATCTATGGTTTCATATGAAAATCAGCAAACATCAAACTACACTGATATGCAAATGAATTAATTTTACATATGATGTGCCAATCACAAGAAAGTATAGTAAAGCTGTGTAAGAACTAACTATAACAGTAGATGTCCTACTGATCATTGCTGCAGTATTCCAAACTGTTGGGTTATCTCATTTATGTAGTTTATCTATAGATTTCTGACGTTTTAAACTTGAAAATAATAAAATGTTCCTACATTACTATACTAGTTTATGGAGCTCTCAAAATTCACTGCTCTCAGTTGGCCATCTAGGCTCCGCCCCGGGCATTTTCCCTTTTTAATATCTAAGTATGCTTAATTGGTATTGAGTAGTTTATCTGTTCAAAGTCTGAATACTTAAATCCTCCATAAGAAAAGTATATTCAATGATTTTTACACCCCTGAGTCCAGTCAAGAAACCCTCACACTTCATACAGCACACAGAGTTGTCTACCTTAGAGTTCCATAATATTATATTCACTGTCACTAATATTAATTACTGTATGAGCATTTTTTTGCCTAAGTAGTTTTGTTGACTTCTAGATACTATGTATTCTTTCATCACCATATATCCTATCTGATCTACTATAATGAAAAGGGGTATACCCAAGTATTTGTGATATGCACTTTGGATCTTTAATCTAGATTTCAGTGCAGTATAAATGTCAAGGCTCTGTTGTTGTGGATGGATAAAGCCATGACTATAACCCATGTAACCAGAATTCAGTTAGTAGCTTGGACATTTACTGGAGCTGAAAGAGGGAATAGAGGAGTTATGTAGCTGTGTGAGCTTGCCTCTTTTCGGTCAGAGGGTGTCAAGGCATATATGTCTGGGGAGCTCAGACACACAGCAAAGTCTCCAGTAGAGACTGGAGATCCAGAGAGAGCTGATTTAGAGGGACAGGGCAGTCCTGAGGCGATATGTCACTTGCGGAAATGAGCAACAACCTTTTGCTGATTCCAACTGCGTTCCAAAACCCACGGGTAGCTTAATGGGTACACACTACAGGAGTTAGGGACTAAAAATAGAAAAAAACACCCTACTGTCATGGATAATAAATGAACTCTTTGTTGTTTGGTCCATGCCATGAAGGAAATGAATAGGCTATAGAGCTTGTACTTTAACAGGAACAAATGAGCTGTAGCCCTCTCGCCCCAACAGGAATGAATGGGTAGTAGGGCTCTTCTCTCTGGGGGAATGAACAGGCCTATACAATGCTTACCTTAATTTTTACAATGGTCAAAACAGGAGATGAATAAAAGAACACAAACACAACGTAAAAGTACATTTACCAACATCCTCGAAACAAAACAAAAAAAAAAATAATAATTTTATTGTCTTTTGATAAAGTGACCTTCATCTCTATTTTTTTTTTTTTTGTGCATTTTACTTTTAGGTTGGAATTCAATGATTAATATACATATATCCTCCTCATTATGTGGACAATCAAGAGTAAAAAATTCATGTTAAGTACTTGTACTGTACAGACAGGTGACTTCCATTGGATACAAAGCACTCCATCAGAATGCAGAACAAACGAATGCCCTCTGTCTAAACAGTTGCAAACAGAAAACCATTTTCCTCCAGGTTCCCATTTATACAAAGGGCTGATCTTCTCTTCTGCTCTCACCATTTCAAGCTCCTGTGTAACCAGTCTCCCCACTAATAGCCAAACTAATAAGAAAATCCATATCTTACAACCACAGAAACCTAAACCTTTCATCTCCTACACTGCATGCCCTTCAAACGTTCTGCAGAGCACAGATTGCTGCTTCTTACTACTAGATCCTAAACCTTTAGAATCTAGCCCACTCCATCTAAAGAAACATCCTCTTACCAAAATGTCCATTCCCAACTAAAAACACATCTGAAGACAATGGCTAAATACAACATAATGTCTCCCATCACATTACTTAACTTCAACATAATCTCTCCAAACCTACAATCTAGCAACCCTCTCCTCTCACCCATAACCCTTTCACACCATAGTTTACACAAGTGTCTTTATGACTCTTCTGTAATATTTGTATATATCTGCTGCAACTCAATGATTATTATAGATAATTATATCTGTATAATTGCAATAATTTTCTTCTCATGACAGATTTAAATTACATGATATTTTTGAAACTGAATTCTTCTTCTTTATATTATAGGTTCATAGGTTCATAGGTTCATACTAGGCTATCTGCCCAAGGGCATTTATAAGCCTAGCCCATAGTTATATGGCTTTCGCCACCCCTTTAGTTTGAATAAAAACTATGCCTATCATTTTGCTGTGCCTCTGTCAAGCAGTGACACTGAAGTAATCCCTGGGGTATATCTGCAATCTCCCATCCATTGGTCAAGATTCCTCTTGAACAAGGCCAGAGAGGTGCTCTGCCTCACATGTACCGGGATTTTGTTCCACAGCATAGGGAGTCTCTGGGTGATGAATCTGTCCCTCCAGTATTTATAACCGTGTCAAGGTTTAAGTCTCCTTGTGGTTCTGAGGGATCTAGATTTTTTGAGGTGAACATATTCATCAAATCTGGGTTTGACATGGCCTTATATGTCAGGCACAGGTCACCTCTGAGCAAGCGGTATGAGACTGAATAGAGCTGGAGTTCTTTCAGTCGGGCAGCATAAGACATATTTTGAGACCCTTTATCCTTTTGGTGAGGAACTTTTGGGGCCTTTCAAGCTGCAGCAGGTGTCTGGTCAGATACATTCGAACGGGCATTGTCAATCATAGGTCTAATGAGTGATGAGTACAGGGGCGATGACCTCCCTTGATCTAGATGTGATCCCTTCATGATCAGGTGGCGATATAGAAGGTTTTCCTAACTACTTTAGCAACATGAGTGTCAAACGAAGGTTACTGTCAACCTGGGTCCCCAGATCCCTGATGACTTTTTCTGTGCTCAGTGGATTGCCACCTATATGGTAGCTAGTAACCTTGTTTTGGATATGATTATGCATTTTAACTTCAGGCCATGGCTCTGGCACCAGTTATCCATTTCTGTGAGGCCCTTCTGGAGGATATCTGTGTCAGATTTTAAACTATGGTATGGCGCCCAGTCTGCAAACTTTGTCAGCCATAACCCTCCTGTGTTTGCTTGTACTTCAGAAAGGACCCAGGACTGAGCCCTGTGGGACACCACTTGTGACAGGCTTTGAGTCTGACATGGCTCCAGCAACTCTGACCCTGTGGGTTCTGTCACTTAGCCAGTTTGCAACCCATCTTGTGATGTATGGGTTTACATTTAAGCTGATGAGTTTTGACCTGAGTGGGGTATTGTGTCGAAGGCCTTTGCCAGGTCGAGGTAGGCTGTATGGACTGCCTTTCCTCATCAGTGGCCTTGGTGACTGTCTTGAAAAAGTCAACCAAGTTTAAGAGGCAGGATCTGCCTTTGACAAAGCCAAACTGGGTTGGATCCAAAGTCTGCAAGTTCCCTATGTCTTTATTTATGAGTTCCATTATGATCCTCTCCATGGCTTTGCAGATAAGGCTAGTCAAGCTAATGGGTAATTTCCAGGGTCTGTGGAGGCACCGCCACCATCCTGAGGTGAGGCTAAGATTAAACAGCTGCCCTAACTGTGGGTTTAATTCCTCATTGAGTTCGTGAAGCACAACACCATCCGTCCCATGGATGCTGTGTTTTAGGCAGTTCTCACCTGGGCGTTGGAGATGTTTGGGGGCTACAATCCTCTGGAATAGATATCTCCTTTGGGGGGGGGGGAGAAGTTTGCACTGAACCTGTCAGCCAGTATGTTGGCAATGTGTGTAGGTGCAGTAATTTTCACATCATTTTGAACTAATTCTGATCATATCTGGGAGTTTCCAGGTTGCTAACATAGCTAAAGAAGGCCTTATGATTCTCTTTAGAGTCCTTGGTGATTTTTCTCTCAAAATTTGCCTTGGATGATTTTATGAGAGCTCTTAGTTTTTTACTTATAATGATCAAAGGTGTCTTACCTTTCAAGGATTTTGCTCTATCTTGTAGTAGTTTCCTCCTTTTGTTGTAGAGCTTGTTTATGGCTGGGGTCCACCAGACTGGACGCTGCCTTTGGTACAGAGAGTCTTAGTTTTGTTTGGGATTGCCTGATCCATGCAGTCCTGTAGGTGCTGGTAGAAGGCATTTGTAAGTGATTCAGCGGTTTGAGTAATGTTTACCACTGGCTCAGGGGCCTTAAAGGAGACCACACTAGTTTTTAGAAGTGTGAAATCGGCTTTTGAGAAGTTTTTCACTGTGGTCTTTATGAGGACCTCCAGCGAGATTAGTTTATGATCTGATCTCACCAGTGAGGGGTATACTTCCGGTGTTGAACATTTTGATCCAATGTTCGTGATATTACTTTAGAGAATGGTCAAACTGTACATTAAACCCTTACTGGAGAATGAACATTCTTCTGCAGGTGCCAATGTACAGGTAATGCCACTGAAAAACAAGTCCACTGGTTCAAGGTACTATATTAAGCTGCTGTGAAGCTTGTACAGTTACAATGCAAACAGTTTCCACATTTTTACATTCGCAGAGCAGCGCTTTGCTGTTTAGCGAGTGAAAAATTTAAATATAAACTATGTATGATAAAAAAAGAAATAAGTCAGTGTGTGTGTGTGTGTGTGTGTGTGTGTGTGTGTGTGTGTGTGTGTGTGTGTATGTTTGCATGCGTGCATGAAAGTGCAAGTGAGAGTGAATGACAGAGATGCAGAGATAGACAAGAGACAGTTCTGACTGCAACAGGCAGTCCATTAGTGTGAATTCATTAAACACTGATTTATGTAACTTGTAACATCTGGCATCATTTACGGACTTTGATCATAAGTGGTTTAACTAAAACAAAACAATGGGCAGGTCACTTCCCTCCTGAACATGAGTAAGTCTGCACTGACTGCTGAGGCCTAACTCTCCCTGCCGGCTCCACCAGTACCTAAGTCACCAGGTGATCCTAGCTCACCTGACTTTTAGTTAGGGATTAATCCCTCTACATCACAAAGCCAGCCACAAGCAAGAGATTTTATTTATTTAATTTAGTTATTTGTTTATTGGGTAAGCAAACTGGTCCACTGCCAACTCTTTCCAGCCAAAAGCTGAACAATGAGTATAAGGGTAAATGCAGTATATAATTCTGAAGTTCACTGATTAACACACCTTTCGGGTTTTACTGTAGTATGAACTATATTTACAAATGTTAAATGAAGCAGTCAAGCAGTTGAAGTGCATCTTTTCTAGAAATTTGTGCTGCAAAACAATGCTACTTACAATTGGCATGTTGGATAGTGCCAGATGTTTTAATTCTCTTCTAATCCTGACAGAAAAATGGGCCTTAAAAGCTGGTTCATCAAAACACGGGAAAGCCATTCGAGCAAATGTTGGTTCAAACTGTGTTGCTGCAAGTACTCTGGAAATAAAAAGAAACAATTAACTGTCTGCAAAATGTTAATTGTTAGACTACATGATCATTTCATAACTCAGTTGATGTTAAGATCACTCTCTTACACATGCATCCATGAATGCATGCACACACGCCTAATTAAAGAAAAAGCAAACTTAATGTTGTCAAGTAATCACTAAAATGGAATTTACCACAATTCTCTAATGCTGCACTTAAGTACAATATTCATACAATGATCCTCTCTTTAAGATACTGGTTTTACCCCCAAGTCATTCCCTACTATATTACTCAGGTGCTTTTTTCTACCTCAGCCATCTGGGGAACACACCAGAAGAACGGTAACTACTTGATGTGACACCTCCCAACAACATAAAGATATACTGTGAAAAATCACTCCAGATAACTTCTCATTTTAAAAAAGTGGAAAGCATTAAGTCAACCATTCTGAGCTTGCTAGCAGAGTGTAACTTTAAAGCTTAAAAGAAGAAAGGCCGATTGTGAGGACAGTAAGGCCTTCAACAGCAATACATTAAATGCCACTCACGGGTTATCATTTCTCTTCAGTCTTGCTATTTCTGCTGAATTGAGAAGAACAACATACAGTGATACAGGCAATATGTGCCAGAGGACAGAAAAACAGAAGAAAATAAAACTAAGTGGAGAAGATATGAAACACATACTAAAAATCATGGATTAAGGAAATATGAAAGTTATGTACTTACCATAATGCTAGTTTTGTTGTCTTCTTCCATTCACTTCATCCTGTCAGTTATCAGATCCAACTGGATCCATGGCCGGCACTTCAGACTGTTGACTTTGAAGCTTTATCACCCCTCCCATAATGCTCTGAGTTACTAATTCTCCTCAGACCAAGTTTACCCCTCCCATACCTGGTCTCTACATGAAATGTCATCTGAAAAGAATCATTAGATCAAGATCTAGTAGGTTCAATGAGCAAGACTTTCAGCAGGCTCACTAGGCCCATTAAGAGTCAAGAAATACCAGTAAAAATTAGGAAGGGGGGTGGAGGTAGGGCTGGTTGAGATGGACAGATGGAAGAAGACAACATGGATCTAGCATTACGGTAAGTACATTTGTATCAGATGCTGTGTTTCCCATCCCCCTCAAATTGTGGGGCAGAGTCCCCAGGCAGCCTGATCATTTGGTACTAGGACAAAACATATCAAATAATGAAGGAGCCAAAATAAGCCCCCTAACCTAGGCATTAAGCTTGTAATGGGACACTAAAGTTTGAGTACTTGACCAAGTAGCAGCTCTGCAAATATCATACAAAGAAACATGACTGAAAAAGGCTGTTGAGGTAAACATTGCCTTAGTAGAATGAAAATTAGGTTTGGAAGGCAATGATAAACCATTAAGTTTATACACAAAGGTTATGCAGTTGGAAAGCAATCTGACACAGACTGACCTTAGAAACGCCTTTACCCAAATTTGCCTTCAAAAAGGATACAAAGAGTTGGCCTGATTTTCTGAAGTCATTGGTTCTATTTAAATAAAATTTCAACTGTCGATGAAGGTCCTGGCAGTGAAGAATGTATCCATGCTTAAATCTGAAATTTGGAAAGAAAACTGTCTAATTGACTAAATGATTTAGGATGGACTCAGAGGCTGCCTTAGGCAAAAATGCTGGGTCAGTTCACCTTGGAAACTATGCCCTTGTGGAAAATGAGATAAAACGGCCTACAAGACAAGGCCTGAAGTTCTGATATTTGTCTGGTGCAGATGACTGCAATTAAGACAAAACACAACAAAAAACAAAGATCTACTGTAGCAGCAGGCTCATAGGGTGACCTGTTTAATGCTTGTAATAAAAGGACAAATCCCAAGGTGGAACCGGGAGGTCTGAGGAGAAAGGCCCCTTTCAAAAATCTTAATAGTAGAATAACTAGCCCAAAATTGGAAACGGCCAGCTACAAATTCCAAAATAGCAACAAAGGGAGCTGAAAAGGGGTCCAGACCCTTCAAGATGGCCCAAATACTAAATCTTTTCCACTTTCTACCATGAATTTTCCTGGTGGACAGCTTCTGAGATGACGTCAGGATATGTATCACTATCAGATACCTTGGGATCTCTAGCTATAAGTGGAAGTGGATAAAAAAGTAGTCAGCTTGAGGGATTTGATATTCAGGTAATGCTGACCCAAAGGATAGGAGATTAGGATCCAGAACTGGATCTAGAACACAAGGATTGTGAACCAGGTGAGGCCATAGGAAGTGGAACCAGACCAGGGTTATGAGAATCACAACTGCTTTGCAACAAACTGCTTTCTGTAAAACCATTATTAAAGGAGTCAGAGGATATGCATGGGGGAGACACTGGGGCCAGGCATGGGGCCAAGTATGAACTAGAGTGTCTCTCGGTGATAGTCCCTTGTGAAGTATCAGGGCAAAGAAGCTGCTGCACTTTGTGTTGTGAAAGACTGCAAGATTGATGCAAGGCTGGCTTCAATGACAAAATCCGCACTGCCAGTGATGCATTGAGGGACCATTTGTGAGGCATCAGAATGCTCCTGCTCAGTATGTCCACTAGAATGCTGAATTTCATAGGAATGCGTATTGCTATCAGAAAGTACTGACAAGAAATCACCCATTGCCAAATCCTCATTGCCTCTTGACAGAAGAGATAGGATTGAGTTCCCCTTATTTGTTGATGCACCAGATCACCATCATGTTGTTGGTCTTAATCATAATCATACCTTTGGGGAGACAAGCCCACAACAACAGGATGACTGCTCTAATCTTCAAAACATTGCTGTGGAGACTGGTCTCTAAGTGGGACTAAGTACCTTGAACCATTTTCACTTCATAATGTCCTGACCACACCCCAGGAAGAAAGTGTCCATGGTCACTGTGACCTTTGTTCTTCCACAGCCCAGTGTCCATAGTCACTGTGATTGAGGGCTAGGTAGTAACAAAAGAGCATCCTTAGGAGACATGGTTAGATGTTAGCCACCATGAAATGTGACGATGACAAACCTCCATAAGTCATAAGAGGAACTGAACAGGATGAGTTGACAGACCACTGTACTGAGAGCATCCACTGAAGAACTCTCATGTAAAATCTGGCCAAAGGTACTAGACATACGGCAGTGACTATTAGACTGAGAAGACACAGTAACATGGAAGCTGGTGGCCTCTGCAGCAAAAGAACCTGATGGGCCTGAAGACACAGAAATAGCAACCTTGACAGGGGCAGCTTGACAGTCTGAATAGTTGTGTCCAGATTGCAGCCTATAAACTCCAGAGTTTGGACTGGTTTTAAATTGGATTTCTTGTGGTTTACCATAATCTAGTTTCTAAGAAGTGGCACAAAGGGAGCAAGGAGTCTCTTGCCTACACTAACAATCCCCTTGAAATTATTGTAAAGAACAAGTCATCCAGGTACAGAAAAACATGGAATCCCTGCAGCCTGAGCTGAACTGCTACCACTGCCATGCATTTCGTGATTACCTGGGGCTGCAGCAAAGCCACAAAGTAGTGCACAAAACAGATACTGACTGGCCCACTGCTGGAACTGTAGGAATTTCCAGAAATACCTTACTATCTTTATATGATAATAAGCATTCTTGAGATTCACGGAGCACATCCTGTCATCCTTCCTTAGCAAAGGCAGAATAGATTGCTCAGTGCCCATCCATAATTTAGTTTGTTTGACGAATACATCTAGTCTGCTTAGGTCCAAAATGGACTTGAGGTCTTTGTTTTTCTTGGGCACCAAAAAGAATCTTGAATGGACCCTGGATCCTCTTTGGTCTGGTTTGATGGGACCTCCTGGATGACTTGCTTAACAAACAGCTTTTGAATCTCTGCTGCTGCCTCCCTTCATTGATAGGGTCAAATGTCTGTAAGGGATTTTTGATGACACATCAGCCAAAACTGAATTGGGCTAGTACAGCCTCTATTTATGATTCACAACACCTAGGAATATTTTCTGATGGCCTCCCAAGCTTGAAGGTGGAGAACAAAGTGTCCCCAACTATCTCCAGAGTGCATCAGCCAGGCAAAGCTTGAAGATCACTGAAAGGGCTTGTCAGAGAAAGGACCTCTGAAGCCCTGATTCTGCAAATGATTCCTGCCCAAAGTGTGGCTCCCATTGAAGTTCTCCCTCTGCTCTCCGAGGCACTATCACCTGGAGTGTCCTAAACAAGTTGTTGCGCCATTTAGAAGAACAACCATTTTTAACCTATTTGGTTGCGTGAAAATGTCCTCTGAGGATTGGAAAAAATGAACTCCCATGGCAGACAACACCTTGCATCCTTCTCGTTCCTGATCAGGATGTCCTTAACTTTAGGGCCAAATAAGGTGCACCCATCAAAAGTGGCATTAAGGAAGGCTAACTTAAAGCACTCCACAAAGTTACAGAATTGCATCTAGGCATAGCAATGACCCGTAAAACTGGTGCCTGCCACCCTGACCATACCATCTGCTGAGTTGGACAAGAGATGCATATGGAAATGGACAACATGGTGGCCAACTGAGCTCTATGGATTTATGAGTCTCAACCATCATATGGAATGCTACTGAAATGGATACCTTGTTAATCAAGTCTCTTTGAAGACTGATAGGGTTTGCCATATAATTCAGTGCATAGACAGCAAAGTTGGCTGCAGAATATGTGTGCTTTCAGAGTCTGTCCAATACTCTGACTCCCTGTTTGGAGGTTAGACCAATGCACTCTGCTATGAGAGCTCTTTTTTTGGTGGCAGCAGTAACAGCAATGGCATCATCTAAACAGTAAACACACCTTTAATGAGAATCTTGAGGGGGCAGCTTATAACTGCAGGTCACATATCTGCATATACTCCAAGCCTTTTCAGACATTTTACCAGAATTAAGAACTCCCACACAGTGCAGAAAGGTATTACACATTAGCATATAGGTATTCACAAACTAATCACCGAACTACCAAAATCTCAATGCAAAGAACAGAAAGGGACTAATTATAGCAACACAGACCACAAAAAATGGCTGGTAGGCCTATCCACAAAGTGACTTTGTGCTTGTAAGAAAAATAACCAAAGTCATAAAAGCCAATAAAACAGACACACATACACAATTGACTATGAGGGAGAGAAAAGAATGTTAACTCTAAATGAATACATCTATTAAAAAGGTATAAGGACTAGAAAGTTGCATAAAAACACTTACGTCCAACAGAGCTTCAGAGTCTACATTTGACACAGTAGAGCAGCAAATGAGATCTGAGGAGACTTAGGAATACAGCGCATAACTGGAAGAGACTAAGAACTGGTTGGATCTGATAATTCCTAGATTGAGGCAGATAGAAAAGACAACATTGGATCAATGGTCACCGAGGCAACTTACCCAGCCTAGTAGTTAAGTGAATAAGAAAGAAAGGAAGAAAACCATGCACAGGGTTACCAGGAACATTCTTCTACATACATCCTTGTATATGTAACCAGATATTTATCCTGTATATCTTTTCTTACATACAACTCTTCTTGTGTTATATTTGTTATATTTCTATGTGAAGCATTTCCTCCCTGGGCTACCATTGAAAAAATACAGTCAGATGTACTTCAGTCTTGTTTGTCTTTTCGGCTTTTCCTGGTTAGGGGTCGCCACAGCGGAACTCCAGTCCACTAATGACTGGCTGTCGATTTTTATGGTGCAGAGTTGCCAGCCCGACGCCCAACCTTCATCGAAGGCACGTCCATTCACTCATGTCTTTCGGAGGCCACTTGACCGCGGGGAGGACATTTCCAATTCCACACAGAAGGCACTCCAGCAGAGAATCGAACAGGAGAACCTCTTGCTGTGAGTCAACAACGCTACCGCTGTACCATCGCGGCTTTTAGATGTATTCCATTCTACAAATGAAAATAAGTAAGTAAACAAATTGATATACAAATACATTCCAATTACTATAGTGGATCACTGAAGCTCATCTGAATTTCTGACCCATGAAACCAACTGCAACTGCTTTTTTCAGCCTTGCATAGCAAGTCATTAACATGGTGGATGTTTTCTTTACATGGCAACTGATCTACATTAAAATAAAAGCATAAAATTTTGGAGATTAATTTTAGCGACACCAGCAAGTTATTAAGTCACACACATTCTTCAAAGATAAAATATCATTAGAAAGAAGAGATGACCTTGCAGCAATTCACGTTCCTGTTCCAAAATACAAAAACAAAGGAAAATGCAAACTAAGAAAGCCCATAGTAATGGAAAGGTCTGCAGAAATTTCTAATGGGATAGCTGTGTGCTATATTAATAGCACTTACTTTGTTACTGTAGCCACTTTTACAGCACGGAGTACTATACCAATAACTAATACAAGGTTTCATTCTTTAGTTACCTGATTGTTTTTGAATGGTTGTATGTGGGGTCAGCAAAGCAGCGTGAGGGAGGCTTGCCTGATGAAGTGTTTTTTTTTTTTTTTTGCAGAAGGACAAGGATCACAGTCCCAGGCATAAGGATTAAATTAACTCTGGATCACTAACATAGAAGATGTGGCAGAACATGTGGATATGGGGGAGCAGAAAATTAGTAGCCTGATGCTTCCTGGTTGTGACACTATAAGCATAAATGAAACAAAACAGTGTCAGCTGAGCTACAGGCTGTGAATGAAACAAAGGGCCAAGGGTTAGAAAAGGCATGGCTAGAAAGCAAAAGGAGCTTGCAGGAGGAGCCGAAGCAGGAGAAGGGGAAATTACTACAGAAAAGTATGAAATGCAGCTGCGGTGGTTGAATCATGGCAGAAAGTATTGAAATAATCAGTAAGGAAGTACAGGAATTATGAACTCGGGTACATGTTTGGCCACAATCAGTAATGAAGGCTTTGAAGAGGAGCATAAAAGGCAGAAATTCTGATACAAAAATAAGCAGAGAGAGATGTGGAGTAAACTTAAAATTCAGCTATTGTCTATTAACAAATGTAAAGTAAAACAAAACACTCAGAAGCGCAGAACTCTCCCAGCAAGCTATTGTCTATTAACAAGTGTAAACTAAAAAAAACATTCAGAAGCGCCGAGCTCTCCCAGCAAACACTTTGTTTATTAGATTAAGAGCTTTCGTCTCAGATATTGCAAGACTTCATCAGGATCTCAATATTTGAGATGAAAGTGCTTATTCTAATAAATGGAGTGTGTGCTGAGACAGAGCTGAGTTTCTGAGCAATTTTTTTTTAGTTTTACTGGTGAGATTTTGTATGCTTTTTGAGCTGAGTTTTAATTTGGTCTATTAACAGACAACATAAAAAAAAATATTGCTGAGGAATGATGCTGTTGAACCTAGACGTATCACAGGTACAATTGTGAGAATTTGTGAAACCCTAAGGGGTTTACACAAGACTAAGGACAATTTTAGAATTTGGAATAGTTGTATATCTACATATGAAAGGCAACTCTTTTCAATTCATTCACCAAATATATTATTTTAGGATACAATATGTATATTACTACACAATGGGCAGCCAAAGCTGTGCACTGCTTGTGGAAAACAAGGGCACTTAGCACTACACATCCCTTAAAACCATGGAAATATTTGCAGAAAATGTCGTTTCACAAGGACTGTGCTAGGAAATGCACTCACTGTGAGGAAAACGGGTATTTCTGTCCAGAATGCCATATTCAATCAGACTATGAGTATGTGAAAAGAACAGATGCTGATGCGACTTTGCTAAAACACATACTTTTTAACACATTTATTAAATTATCACTTACGACAGAGGCAAACATGCATTAACAGAAAAATAAACCATATTAACATTTTCCTTTAACATATATCAAATATCTTTCTACCTTTATGTCTATCATCATTCCAACATTACATAATTTGCTCAATTCCTGCTTTCCATTAAACCTCACTACTCCTCCTCCTGAAAATTATTCTGCATGTATTGTTCCAATAATTTCCATTTATTTCCATGTAATTTGTTACTTTCCTTTTCTAAAGATCCTTCTGCCAGTGCTTTTATCTCTTTTAGATAATATTCATTACTTCAAATACAGTTGGTTTAGACTTTAATTTCCATCTTCTAGTATTTGCTTTTTTTTGGCAGTCAAAAGAATTAAACTTAACAAGGTCTGAATATTTCTAGGCAATTCAGATCCTGAGTCCCAGCTCAAAAGAAAAATGTCCTTAGTTACAGCCATTTGTTCACCTAATATTGCTGACAGAGCATTCTGTAGGGAAATTATAAAACCTGACAACTCACTATACTCCAAACACATATATTCCAAGTTACCTCTTGATTCGCCATCACACCTCCAACATTTGCTATCGTCCTGAGGAAAAATTCTTTGAAGTCTGATTAGGGTATAAAAATATCTATGCAAACAGATCAAGCAAACATCCTAAATCTTCTGGAATTTTGGGTACCGTACATATGTCTCCTCATTGTTCCCTTGTAAAGTGCTTTTCAAGTCTCACTTTCCTATATTTTATAACCTCCTCTGATTGATTCATATAATTATTGTGAGGTATTTTATATGCCATACCAATTACCGTATTTAAAAAAAAATAATTTCTGTTCTAGATTCAACTCAAAATTCTAACATTAACAGGTTTTTCACTTAGAATTCCCTTATTCCTTTCTGTTTGTCTAAACTGTGATACCAATCTCTGGTTTGGAAGGCAGACCCTAGCCCACAGTCCACTCTTTTTTGGCCTCTTCCCACTCTATTACATTTCCCTCTCTAGTTATTTGCTCACAATACCATGGTTCCTTTGCAAGTTTTCTCCAGTAAATTTCAGCCCTCCACTTGCCTACTTTCTGTACTCCTACTTACAGTCATCCCATTAGCAGAATCTACTTTCTCCATGTTGGCTTAATTCTTAGAATACTTTCTGCTACTTTAGGAAAATAAATAGAAGTTATGTACTTACCATAACGTTCCATGCGAGTTGTTTATCTCGCCTTTATTCTCAATGATGGGTTCGGAGCCGATCCTCGGCTCCAACACGGCCGATAGCAAAGCTCAAGGTTTGCCAGTAGCTCGAGACCAAGCCCCTTAACCCACAATGCACTGCTGGAATTATTACCTCAGATCTTGTTTGCTGCGAATAACAGTATATACATATATACAACATATACATACCCTCATATATATATATATATATATATATATATATATATATATATATATATATATATACACAAAGAACACTTCCCAAAGGGGAAGAAGAAATATTGAATAACCAGGATGGTACTAGCCTCTAAGTCAACAGTCAGCCAGGAGGGGGAAGGAGGGACGTGAGAATAAAGGCGAGATAAACAACTCACATGGAACGTTATGGTAAGTACATAACTTCTATATGTGAAGTTGTTAAATCTCGCCATTTATTCTCACTGATGGGTAGCGTCCCTAGCACCCTCAACCTTGGGTGGCTCATGGGAGTATGTTCTTCAGTACCGTAGAACCAAAGGAAGACCTGTCCCTTGAAGCCCTATCTACTTTGTAATGTGTGATAAAGGTATGAGGCTTAGACCAAGTGGCTGCAGCGCAAATATTGTCAAGAGGCAATTTAGCTTGAAAAGCAGAAGAGGTAGAGACAGCTCTGGTAGAATGAGCTTTTGGTTTGTGTGTTAAAGGCATGCTCACATTCTCATAAGCAAAGGATATACAATTGGATAACCATTTAGATAAAGTTGTTTTAGCCACTGGATTGCCTTTTCTTGCTTCTGAGAAGGATACAAAAAGTTGGTCTGATTTTCTGATACAAAAAGTTGGTCTGATTTTCTAATATCCTTAGTTCTGTCAAGATAAAATCTGAGCTGTCTGTGAACATCAAGTTTGTGCAGCATATATTCCAATTTGCTAGAGTGGTTGGGGAAAAAGACTGGCAGTTCAATGACCTGATTGATATTGGACTCAGAACAGACTTTAGGTAAAAATGAGGAGTTTGTTCTGAGAGATACTCTATCAGCATGGAAGATCATGTAGGGTGATCTGATAGATAATGCTTGAAGTTCTAACACTCTGCGGGTAGATGTAATGGCCACAAGAAATATTGTTTTCCAAGATAAAAATTTTAAATCACAAGAAGATGCTGGTTCAAAAGGGGAAGAATAATTTGAGACAGCATAAGGTTTAAATTCCAGGGAGAAAAGGGAATTTTGATTGGAGGTCTCATATGAAGAACGCCTTTAAGGAAGGTTTTAGATAATTTATGGCTCATAATATTTGAGCCACCAAGACCAAGGTGAAAATTTGAGATAGCAGCTAACTGAACTCTAACTGTAGCAGCTGCTGTCCCTTCCTTAAAAATCCTTGTTAGAAATTCTAAGATCGAAGATAGTGGAGCTTGGAAAGGGTCAATGTTCTGCGTGTTGGCCCAAATTGAGAACCTTTTCCATTTACTGCCATATCATTTCCTGGTAGATGGCTTGTGAGAAGACAAAATAATTGGTCTTGTATCTTCTGAAATTGAATGAAGCCTGGCAATTAGGGGAAGTGGATTAGCCAAGCAGTCAGTTTGAGGGACAGCAGAGAAGGATGAAGATCCCCTGACGGGTGAGTCAGAAGGTCTGGAACTGGGTCCAGGATCCATGGATCTTCCAACAGATGATGGTGGAGAAACAGAAACCAAATCTGTCGAGGCCAGTAGGGGGCTATGAGTATAACAGTCCTTCCCAGCAATTTTGCTTTCTGTAAAATTCTGGGTATTAATGGGAAGCGTGGAAATGCATAAAGGAGACCCTGGGGCCAATCGTGTAAAAGTGCGTCTCTCGGGGGATGACCGGGAAGTGGTATTAGGGCAAAGTAGCTTCTGCATTTTGAATTGATGTGGCTGGCAAAAAGGTCGCAGCAAGGCTGGCCCCATTTGTGGAAAATCAACTTCGCAACCTGTTGTTTGAGAGACCACTCATGAGGGAGTAATATTGCCCTGCTTAGCTTGTCCACTATCACGTTGGATTTCCCCGGGATGTGCATTGCTAACAGAAAACGCTGGGACGACACAGCCCATTGCCAGACCCTGAGGGCTTCTCCACAAAGGGGGTAAGTCTTGGTTCCGCCCTGCTTGTTCACGTACCAGACTACTGACATGTTGTTGGTCTGAATTGCAATAGTCCCTAGAGGGAGAGAGTCCTGAAAGTACTGCAACGCCAGAAGTACCACTCTCAACTCTAGAACATTGATGTGCAGATGTGATTCTCGATCTGTCCATGTGCCTTGGGCAGTCTTTCCCTGAAAATGCCCCACCCTATCAGGGAAGCGTCCGTGCTCACAATGGCTACTGGGGGGGGGGGAGAACAAAGGGTCTTCCGATTGTGACATGAAGAGACATCAACCACCACCGAAGGTCTCTCTTGCAGGACTCCATGATAAGAATCATGTGGTGCATTGGTAGTTTCTGGTAAGACCACTGAGCGAAGAGGAGCCATTGAAGAATTTGCATATGCATCCTTGCGAGTGGTAGAGCCAGGATTGCTGCCGCCATCAAACCTAGCACTTTCAATACCTCTGCTGCTGTAGCTTTGTTCTTTGACACCAGTGAGCTGACATTTTGGCAGAGAAGACAGACTCTTTCGATAGGGAGACGTAGAGTGATAGTTGAGGTATCTAACTTCTCCCCCCCCTCCCCACCAAAAGGGCAAATATCTATCCCAGCAGAGTGCTGCCCCCCTGACATCTCAGATGCTCAGGTAAGAGCCGCCCTCTCCAAAGCAAAAAACACAGCATCAATGGGACCAGATGGTGTCCCGGCTCGCCCTACATGAACTCAAAGAAGAGCTAAACCCAAACATAAAACTACTGTTCAATCTCAGCCTTACTACAGGATATGTGCCCAAAGAGTGGCGTACAGCAACAGTGGTCCCTCTCCATAAAGGTGGTGCCTCAACGGATCCTGGAAACTATCGCCCCATAAGCCTGACTAGCTTGGTCTGCAAAGCTATGGAAAGGATCATCATGGACCTCATAAATAAAGATACTGGGGACCTACAAACACTGGATCCTACCCAGTTCGGCTTTGTTAAGGGCAGATCCTGCCTCTTAAACCTGGTTGATTTCTTTGAAACAGTCACCAAGGCCATTGACGAGGGAAGGTGGTCCACACAGCCTACCTGGGCCTCGAAAAGCCTTCGATACAATACCCCACTGGGCATTATAGATAAGCTCACCAGCTTAAATATAAACCCCTATGTCACTAGATGGATTGCAAACTGGCTCAAGGACAGAACCCACATGGTTAGAATTGCTGGAGCCATGTCAGACTCCAAACCAGTTACAAGTGGTGTCCCACAAGGCTCAGTCCTGGGACCTCTCTTGTTCGGTATATATTTCTCGAGGTACATGCCAACACGGAAGGACTGTGGCTGACCAAGTTCGCAGATGACTGCAAACTGGGTGCCATAATCGACTCTCCAGCCGACACAAGCATCCTCCAAAAGGGCCTCATAGAAACAGACAACTGGTGCCAGAGCCATGGCCTCAAGCTAAATGCCAAAAGTGTATAGTCATCCCCTTTGGCAAAAAACAAAGTGCCCACAAATTACCACATAGGTGGAAATCCATTAAGTACAGAAGAAGTAATTAGGGACCTGGGGACCCAAGTTGATAGCAATCTCTCATTTGACAACCATGTGGCCAAAGTGGTTAGAAAAACATTTTATATAGCCCACCTAACCATGAAGGATTCACATCTAGATCAGGGAGGTCATCGTGCCTCTTTACTCATCCCTCATCAGGCCCATAATTGAGTACAATGCCCCTTTTGGGATGTACCTTACCAGACACCTGCAGCAACTGGAAAGACCCCAAAAGTACCTCACCAAGAGGATCAAAGGGCTCAAATAGATGCCATATGCTGCCCGGTTAAAGAAACTCCAGCTCTACTCAGTGGCATACCGCCTGTTCAGAGGAGATCTGTGCCTGATGTATAAAGCTATGTCCAACCCGGAATTAATGGACATGCTGCACCTCAGAAAATCCAAATCCCATCGAGCTACGCCGAGAGACTTGAACCTCAGCACTGAAATAAATAGGACATGCTGGAGGGACAGATTCATAACCCAGAGGCTCCCTTCACTCTGGAATAAAATCCCAGTCCAGGTTAGGCAGAGTCCCTCATTGACTCTCTTCAAGAGGAATCTTGATGAGTGGATGGGAGATCGTAGGTTTACCCCGGGTATCACTTCTGTGTCACTGTTAGATAGAGGCACAGTATACTAACCTCGAAAAAGGGCATAGCAAAATAAATTTAAAATGGGTGGCGAAAGCCAAACACATTCTGGCTAGGCTTATAAATGCCCTAGGGCAGATAGCCTAGTATGAACCTATGAACCTATGAAATCTGCTCCTATAAAAATGGTATGCTGAGATGGCGATAAGGCAGACTTTTCGAAGTTGATTGTAATGCCTAATTGATGGCAGAGTGTCAAAGTGTATTGTGTTGCCTGAGTCAATGGATGCCTGATGGTAGCGGTGAGGAGCCAATCGTCTAGGTATGGAAACACCTGGAATCCTAGACGCCTCAGGTGAGCCGTGACCACTGCCATGCATTTGGTGAACACTCTGGGGGCTGTAATGAGACCAAAGGGCAGGGCTTGAAACTAGTAATGATTGGCTCCCAGCCGGAAGCGCAGATGATCTCTGGAGCATCTGTTCATCTTTATGTGATAGTACGCGTCCTTGAGATCTATGGAGCACATCCAATCGCCTTTCCCTAAGACGGGAAGAATGGACTGAAGCGTGACCATTCGGAACTTCTCTTTCTTTACAAACTGGTTGAGTCTGTTGAAGTCCAAGATAGGTCTCCAGTCCCCTGTTTTCTTTGGTATCAAAAAAAATCTTGAGTAAGTTCCGAATCCGACTTGGTCTGCTGGGACTGGTTGGATGACTTTTTTTTCTAGCAATCTGCGGACCTCTACGATTGCTTGTTCCCTGAGACTGGGTGGAACATCTGGGATTTTCTTTATAGGAATGGGAGGGGTAAAGAATGGTATGAAATATCCTCTGGAAATGATGCTTTGTACCCAAGTATCCGATGTTATGTTTAGCCAGGCTTCTGGGTACAAAGACAAGCGACCCCCGACTGCCTCCAGAGCCAAACAGTCGGGCCCCCTTTCAGGGGCGCTGAAAGGACTGACCGGAGAAAGTACAGTTTTGTACCTACCATAAATGTAGATGTTCGAGTGCTCATACAGCTGCAGTCAATACAGATGGGGTTATCCTGCCATCAGGCGGGTCCTCGGTCAGCCGAATTCCAAAGTCTAGGTCCGGCGTCGGTTGTCGTCGCTTCCTTCCTGACGTCAGTGCACCAGGGGTATAAAAGAGGCAGCCAACGCCATCTTCTTCAGTTTTTCTTGCCCCAGATGTCAGGTGCCCCCAGAAGGAAGGCAAAACATAAATTTATGTAACCATGCAATATAGAATAATCAGAAAACATTAGTTGCAAGCAAATACACCATAAAAGAATACCCCAAATAGGTTGTATGAGAAGGTGTTTGTCATAAGGCCTGTCCTAAGAGGGGACGGAGGGGGGGTAACCTGGACGGCAACTGTATGAGCACTCGAACATCTACATTTATGGTAGGTACAAAACTGTACTATGTTAATCGTGCATACAGCTGCAGTCATTACAGATGGGAAGAATCCCAAAGCTAAGTAGGGGTGGCAGGCACTAAGTGGAACTAGGAGGAGCAAGGATGCCCTGCAAGACTGCTGTGGCAAATCCCGCTCTAGATTTAGAGTATAGTGGAAGGTGATAGTGCTTGGAGAAAGTGTGCACTGAACTCCAAGTGGCTGCTTCCAAAATGTCCTTGGTAGGAACCCCCCTGAGGAAAGCTGCAGAGGTAGCTATGGCCCTGCTAGAGTGGGATCTGATGCTTGTAGGCACAGTTTTTCCATGAAATGAGTAACAAAAGTGTATGCAGTGGGCTATCCATTTTGATATTGTCTGTTTGGAAATAGCCTTTCCTTGAGCACCTGTAGCATAGGACACAAAGAGTTGCTCGGATTTCCTGAATGGCTTTGTCCTGTCCAAATAATAACGAAGTTGTCTGTGAATGTCCAAGGAATGTAGTAGTCTTTCCCCTTTGTTTTGTGGATTAGGATAAAAGGTAGGTAAGTGGATAGTCTGATTCAAAGCTACACTGGATACTACCTTTGGCATAAAGGTAGGGTTGGTTTGTAAGGAAACTCTGTCCTGATGGAAAATGATGAAAGGTTGCACAGCTATGAGGGCCTGTAGCTCCGAAACCCTGCGTGCTGAGGTGATAGCCAGAAGGAAGGCTGTTTTCCATGACAAGTATTGTAGTTCTGTTGAAGAAGCTGGCTCGAAGGGAGGAAGGGTCAGCTTTTCCAATACGAAGTTGAGGTCCCAAGCAGGGACTGGTGGTTTCCTTGGGGGTTTTATATTCTTTGCCCCTCTGAGGAACTGCCTTAAGACAGGATGAGAGAATAAAGGAGGATCTGTGTTGTATTGTGCAGAAATGGCTGAAGCGTGGATTTTGATGGAGGAGAAGGAAAGTCCACTATTTAACATCTCAGCTAGGTACTGTAAAATTTGAGGTAAATTTATTACCCATGGATTCTGGCCCTTTTCTTGATTCCAGGCACAAAATCGTTTCCATTTGGCGGAGTAGGCTTTTCTAGTAGAAGGTCTTCTGGCCTCCAATATGACGTCCTGCACCTCCTTGGAGAGGAGGGTCTGTTGGGAAATCAAGGAATTCTCCATGCAGCTAGATTTAGGGTTTTGAGCTGGCTGTGAAGGGTCCTGTAGTTGTGCTGGGACAACAGAAGAGGGACTAGAGGTAGGATCCATGGTGGGGAATGTGTCAGGCTCTTCAGGAGCGGATACCAGTGTTGTCTTGGCCAGTCTGGAGCAATGAGAATCATTTTCGGCCTCTCTGCTCTGGCTTTTAATAGAACTTTGGGCAGCAGAGGAAGAGGAGGAAAGGCATAGACTGTTAACGTTGTCCAATTGAAAGAAAGTGCGTCCACTTTCCAGGCCTGTGGATGATAGGTCCTTGAACAAAATTTTTTCAACTGGTAATTTCTGTGGGTAGCAAAGAGATCTATGTCTGGCTGTCCCCATGCCTGAGTTATCTTTGTGAAAACTTGAGGATGCAACTTCCATTCGTGTGGATCTGTCATATTTCTACTTAGGCTGTCTGCCAGTGTGTTTTCCTTCCCTGGCAGGAATTGTGCCTGTAGTTGAATTTGCAATTCCAGTGCTGTGTTCCATAGGGTCATGGCTTGCCTGCACAGGGGGGATGAATGAGTTCCCCCCTGTTTGTTTATGTACCACATCACTGTGGTGTTGTCTGTCCTTATCAATAGCTGGCCTGGATGCAGTAGGTCTTAGAAGGTCATAATAGCATTTTGCACGGCTAGCATTTCCTTTTGGTTGATGTGTAGGTGCTTCTCTTTTTGGGACCATTTTCCCTGAATGCACTGGTCTGTCATGTGTGCTCCCCAGGCGTAGTCTGAAGCGTCTGTTGTGATGATTTGAGTTGCTTGAGGTACATAGAAGGGGAGACCTGTGTTTCTTTGGCATGTTGAGCCCACCACAGAAATTCCTTTTGAAGGCATGGAATGAGTGGTATAATTGTTTCCAAGCTGTGGCTGTGTTGAGACCATAAGTTTTTTAGGTACCATTGAAGTTTCCTCATATGCAGCTTTGCACATGCTATTAGTAGGATGCAAGATGCCATGAATCCCAGAGCCTGCAGGAATTTCCTTGCAGTCAGCCTGGTGAAGGTTGCCATTTTGCTGAAGTATTGTAACAGTTGCCCTTGTTTGTCTGACATGAGGTAGGCCATCTGGGTGGTTGTATTCAAGCTGGCACCCAGGAAAATTATTTGTTGAGAGGGTATTAGTTTTGATTTCTTTTTGTTGACTGCGTATCCCAGAAAGTTCAACAGTTTTATTACAAACGCCAGGTGTTTCAGTAGTATGTCCTTGCTGTCCGCTTGGATCAGGCAGTCATCCAGATATGGGTAGATTTGTATTCCTTGAAGTCTGCAGAAGGCGATTACTGATGCCAGGCATTTCGTAAACACTCTGGGCGCATTAGATAAGCCAAAGGGCAATGCAGAGAATTGATAGTGAGTTGAACCTGCAAGAAATCTGAGGTTTCTTCTGCAATCTTGTCTGATAGGGACATGCAGGTATGCCTCCTTGAGGTCCAATGTTACCAGCCAAGACTCCTTGTCCAGCATGGGAAGAAGCTGCTGTAATGTGAGCATCTTGAATTTTGGTACCTGTAGATATGTGTTTAGAATGGATAGGTCTAAGATAGGTCTCCAATCTTTGTCTTTCCTTGGTACCAGGAATAGTCTGGAATAAAACCCTTGACCTTGTTCTTTTGCAGGTACGTCTTGAATCGCTTTCATGTCCATGAGAGCTGAAATTTGTTTTTGTGCCTCTGCCCTTTGATTTTGTGGCAGGTTTGGCATGCCTCTCATTTTTGGAAGGGTGTGAAAGTGGAACCTGTAGCCTCTGTCTATAATGTCCAGAATCCATTTGTCTTTTGTAACAATATGCCAATTTTTTGAGAATAATGCCAGTTTTCCGCCCAAAGGTGCTGCCATTAAAGCTTTGCTTGGCAGGTAAAGGGGGAAGTCATTGTGTCTGTTTTCTAAATGACTGTGGTCTATCTTCTCCACCTCTTGGGGTTGGTGCTTGCCACTGTCTGGCTCCGGAAGATCCTTGAGGTTGCCCTCTACCCCTTGGGCGTCTGTATCTGCCCCTTTGAGGTCTGTCCGTGGCTGGAAAGGACCAATTTTTTGAAGGCCAGTTTCTGCTGAAACGTGGAGGTTGTACCTGCAGGAAATCTTTCACTGTTTGCATTGATTTCGCTTTTTCCTCCATTTTCTTTAGTACCTCCTCAGCTTTAACACCAAACAATACATCTTTTTGAAGAGGTGCATCTAATAATTTAGCTTTGTCATGATCTGGTAAGGCTTGCTCTTTGAGCCAAGCATGCCTACGTATAACAGACCCCGTAACAGCAGCTCTACATGAGGCCTCTAAAGCATCAAAACCACACTGCAAGGTATGTTTACCCACTTGCTCTGCACCATGCAACAAATCCTGCAACTCTTTTAAATCTGGTTGTTCTGGTTGTGTCATTTTGCTTTTCAACTGAGATAACAAAAACTGTTGATACTTTAACATATGGAACTGACAGTTTAATGCCCTCATGGTTAAAGTGGCCGAGGTGTACACCTTTTCCCCCACCTTTCTAAAGCTCTGGAATCTCTCTCTGAAGGTAATGGGTTTTTAGCAGTAGAGGCCTTAATTCCCTTGGGACCCTGTGAAATAGTTTCTGGGTCAGCAGTATGGCTTTTGTATAGGAACTGGTGTGAATCAGGAACCCGGTAATACCTGTCTGGTTTAACAGGAGCTGGAGGCAAAGAATCTGGATTAAGGCTGGCTTCTTTGTACACATCATCCAATATATCTAAAACAGGAGGGATAGCCAGGGGCCTATGCTGGGGGAGCAAAAGAAAATCCCTGAGCCTTTTCTTGGAATCTGAGTAATTTTGACCTTCCCAGTGAAAGTGTTCCCTCAATGTATGTAGGGTTTCCCCAAAAGAGTAGTCCTCGGGGGGGGGGGGCTGAGGGAATAGACTCCTCTGCATCCGAGTCTTCGAAAGGAGAATAGGCATAATCCTGGTCCTCAGAATGTTCAGAAGAAATAGAGGCTTGATATGAGGAAGGGTAGTCTTCCTCTAATCTGGGCCTTTTGTCAGAGGGGGGTTGAGAACCCCTGATAAGAGTAATCAAATCCTCAGCCATTTTGAGCATCTATTTTTTAGGCATGGGGCCTTGAGAGGGGGTCTGAGGTCCCTGTTTTTTGGTTTTCATGGCTGCTTTAGATTTAGTGAAAGCTTTAATAGAGAAGGAGGAAGGTCTGAAGACACCTTGAGAAATGGCAGGCCTGTCCAAACTCTGAGTTTCCCCGCCAAGAGTGGCGTCGGTATCTGCAGTAGGAATGGGGACCGAGGAGCCTGCGACCTCAGGTACTGAAGACACCGGTAATGTAGTGTCATTGGTAGTCAGGGGCTGCGTAGGCGCCTCGCTGAGAACCGGAGAGCCGGTAGTAGGCCTTAGCGTGGTGTCAGCAGTCGGTGCGGACCTCGTATGTCGGTCCTTATCTTTGCGTCTTTTACTCAAACCTGGAGTCGGAGTATCCGACGACATAATGTAATTAAATTTTTTACCAAAATAGTGAAGGGCGAACTCTGCCCGGCGATTAATAGTGCGCTTGTTGAATCTAGCACAAAAACGGCAGGCCGAGACATCGTGGTCTGGGCCTAAGCAAGGTATACAGAAAGAGTGGAAATCCTTATGCGGTATTTGCTTCCCACATGAAATGCAATTATTAACTTTGTCTGACATCGGTCTGAGGCAAGAAAAGTTTCCCCAACAGGGTACTTAGCTTTCAAGAAGACTTCAGCAGAAATATTTTCGTAAATCTCAGGAGCTAGCCGACCGGCACTTGCGAACTGCTTCTGCTTCGGGCACCGCGCGGCAAGAAAGACTAAAGAAGATGGCGTCGGCTACCTCTTTTATACCCCTGGTGCACTGACGTCAGGGAGGAAGCGACGACAACCGACGCTGGACCTAGACTTTGGAATTCGGCCGACCGAGGACCCGCCTGACGGCAGGATAACCCTATCTGTAATGACTGCAGCTGTATGCACGATGAACATCTGACCCCTGTCACTCTGTTGCTGCGAACCCCCTCTGCCACGGGGGCGGCATCTTCCGTTATAACCCCCTCCTCTGCCTCTAGAGGGGGTTTCTCCATGTGTGTCCTGAAAGGCTGCCTGAGTTTTTCGGAACCACATTTTTCCCCCCTAGGGCCCTTGGGGTAGGGCCGAGTGGGGATGGAAAAACAGACCCCAACGGCAGATAAGGTCTTGCCTTCCTGCTCACACCTGGTTAAAGTTTCCTTTACTTTGGGCCCAAACAGTGATGAGCCATCGAATGGGGTATTAATAAAGGAAGACTTAAAGGGTTCTGCAAAGGAACAGAGATGCATCCAGGCTTGTCTTCGAAGAGCAATGCCCGAACTAGTGGCTCTACTCGAACCATCAGCTGCATAGGACATGAGACGCATGGACGAGTTCACCACTGAGTTTAGGGTAGCGAGCTGGGTGTTGACTTTGTCAGCCACTCCTGCAGCTACCATACCCTGGAGAGTATCTCCTAGCTCTTTCAGAAGATCTCTCTGTAGTCTTATAAAATGGGTTAAGTAGTTTAGTGATCGCAGAGAAAAAGTCGCTGAACTAAACATGCACTTCCCATATCTATCCATAACTCTAGAATTTCTGTTAGGGGGATGGATAGAGGAGGATGTCACAGATACTTCCTTTTTGGTGGCTGCAGCTACCACCATGGCATCAACAGGCACTCCTTTTGTCAAAAATGTCTTGTCCACTGGGGCAGATATGAATTTATTGGGTCTACGAGGGACAGGTTCCATGGCCTCAGGTGACTCCTACGCCTTACGAGAGATCAGTTCCATGAGCTCGTCATAAGGCGGAGACACCCAAGAAGTGGAAGGTTGAGACCCAAAAGCCTTCAAGAGCACAAACTCATCCTCAGTAGGGGTCTTGGACCGCCAATCGCCCCTCTGACTAAGGATCTCTAGTATCTCTGCAAAGGAGATATCCTCAGAGGGGGCTAGAGGGGACCCTTCTGACTCATCTAAGTCCGTGTCAGATGTCAAAGACTCCTGTGGGGAGTCTAAGTGCCTGCTCTTGCACAGTCTCTTCCTGGGGACCTCCTCAGTGGGGGGATCTGGGGAGGTCTCAGAAGAGTAGGGGATGCCCTGTGG
Source organism: Protopterus annectens (assembly GCF_019279795.1). Classification (NCBI taxonomy): domain Eukaryota; kingdom Metazoa; phylum Chordata; order Ceratodontiformes; family Protopteridae; genus Protopterus; species Protopterus annectens. Next base: position 713,731,961 of record NC_056730.1, on the reverse strand, counting down.
GGGCACCTGACGCTTGGGGTCTCTACACTTAGAGGGATCGGTAGACGAAGAAGCAGACACAGGAGCTTGAGGGGAGAGGGAAAGCTGAACCGATGCTGACATTGTCTTTGGAGACAAAACTCTCCTCATAGCATCGAAGGCACCATTGCTCCGACGAGAAAGAGTGGACGGACCCGAGAGTACCATCCGATCCTCCCGCACCGAAACCCTGTGCTCAGAGCCCAAGGTAGGAGCCGAGCTCATCCGAGCCGAAGCCCCGAGAGGAAGAGTCGGCACCGACAAGTCGGTGCGACTATCCTCCCCGGACCCGACGGGAGAGCGTCGGCTCCTAGAGTCCTCGGTCGGCGACGAGGACATCTGAGTAGATGGAGCCGATAACACTGGTGCAGGTATCGGCTCCAAGGGTTCGACCACCATCGGTTCAATTTCCTTTGGCCCAGAGAGTCCAGTACGGCTCAGAGGAGGAGTAGACAAGTCAGTTTCCATGGTCTTCGGTACCGACGAGCTGGTCGGGGCCGACAACAATTCGGCAAGTCCTGGTGCCTGTAAAAGCTTCTGCACTAGCCGATCCATGTCCAAATCTGAAAGGCTGACTGAAGACTTGGCTGAATGCACTGAAGGTGCTGACTGGAGCAGAGGTGAAGAAGGAACTTCAGAGACCGGCTCCAATACTGAGAGCTGGCTCCGAATCAAAGGTACACTCGGTTCTGATGACTGTGGAACCGATTAGCCTCCTTCTGAAACCTTAGCCTTTTTTGAGACCTTATCTGAAGACTTGAATTTTGAGGATTTGGAGGACGTACTAGCACCCTCGTGGCTACTCAAAACTTCCGAAAAAGATTGCTGTAGCAATCCCCTGTCTATAAGTTTCCTCCTTCTCTCCAAGAGAACTCTTGAAGAAAAGGAGTGGCAAATGCTACAGGTGTCTTGGAGGTGTTTAGCCCCCAGACAGTAGACACATTGAATGTGTCCGTCAGTGACGGACATTTTCTGTCCACAATCTGGGCATTTTTTGAATCCCAATTTGGGATGGGATTTCTCCCTATCATCCGACATAGTTAAGTGAAAAAAACAGTAAATTAGATCCACAAACAACTAAGCCCAAATCGGGCACTATCTATAACAGTATTATATATATATATATATATATATATATATATATATATATATATATATATATATATATATACACAAATATAGGGCTAAGAGGCCCACAGAAAAACTGACTATTATAAAGATTAATAGTAGAGAAAAAGGGCTTAAGGCCCACACAAACTAAGAAGCCAACAAGGCCCTAACTTTTAAACTATTTCTACTATCTAAGTATTTAACTAGAGAGTAAATATAATAGCACTAACACACCCTATACATTTTAAACAAAAAAAGAAAACTTTTTTATAGACTTGCTGTTAATTTGTTTCTAAAATGGTCCGAGCTAACTGGATCACCGAGATCTCTCTTGCTGCGGCAAACTAGATCTGAGGTAATTCCAGCAGTGCATTGTGGGATAAGGGGCTTAGTCTCGAGCTACTGGCAAACCTTGAGCTTTGCTATCGGCCGTGTCGGGGCCAAGGATCAGCTCCGAACCCATCAGTGAGAATAAACGGCGAGATTTAACAACTTTACATTATAGAATTTGGTTACTGTTATTCTCCTTAAGGTTCTGCATCCAAAATTCAAGTCTCTCCTTGTTTCTTGAGCCTTACCCTCATCCCTTTCCACTTTGAATTATAGCTTTCTGCTTGTGCTATGTGTAGGAACCTTAACTGCATAGCTCAGAAATACCCCTTCAAATCAGGTAATCCCAAACTACCTTGTTCTATTGGAAGGATCAGCTTATCCTACTTGACTCTTGCCCTCTTTCCCTCTCAGATAAAATCCTTCAACTCTATTAATTGCTATCCACAACTTCTTGCCTGGTTGATAAAAATATGCCCGACCTGTGTATAAAACTAAAGGGACTAAACATTTTCCATTTTCACTGCTTGTATCTTGCTGTCCACATCCACAAAACAGAACTTCCAATTTCTCATTTTTTGTATTATCTTTAATTTACTCTCTTCCCACATATCCTTAGCTGCCATAACAGAATCTTTTTTAAATCCATACTCTTAAGTACTTCATTTTATCATGTCTCCATAAATATGGGTATTGCTGAACCAGTTCATGTGTGGATACATTATTTACAGCTATTGCCTTTGTTTTATCTTCATTAATTTTATATCCCCAAAAGACCTGAAACTGTCTCAGAATGTTCCACAACAATGAAATGTCCTTTTCTGGTTTTATCAGGTATAAAGTAATATTGTCTGCAAATTAAACAAACTTTTCTTGACTACCATGAATTATATCCTTGAATTTCTGAGTCCTTTATTTTCTGTCAATGGTTCTAATTATAAAGCAAATAACAGAGGGGAAGAGGACACCCCTGCCTGGTTCCTCTCCTCAAACAAAAGTTATCAGAGAGGACCCCCCGCCCCACTTTAATTTTCGCCTCCAATCCCTCATATATCCTCCTAATCAAACTTATAGTTTTATTAGGGAATGCAAATGCTTCCATTGCCCTACTCATAAAATCCCATCTTACTCTGTCAACTGCTTTCTCTGTATCAAGACCCACCAATAACAATGGTATTTTCTTACATTCTGCTTCCCTCTGTATCATAATTTTTTTGTTCTATTAATGTTGTTCAATGTTTGCTCCACTCCATAAAACCACACTGACCCATATCTATCAATATTGGCATTACTTTTGACATTATTTTGGCCATTATAGACAAACACTTTATAATCATGGTTTATAATCGAAATGGACATATATGAAGCTGGATCTGATGGGTCTTTGCCATTTTTAGGTACAGCCACCACTGCTTTCTTCCAGGATGTTGGTGCTTCTTCTCCTTTTAAAATACTATTAAACAAAGCCTTCCACATCTCCATCATTTTCTTCCCTTCTAGCTTCATACTTCCACAGGAATACCATCTATTTCTGGGGCCTTTCCTGTAAATTGGTTATTCATCACCATTTTTTATCTCATCTCCTCCTATCCTAACTGTTAGTAATTGAACATCATTTAACTCTATCCTTGGCGTATTTAATTCTTCCATAAACATTTCACTTTGTACTTTTTCTTGATTTCCACATTTTATTTTTCTGCTTTAGATAGATTTTCATAAAATTTCTGAAATATTTCTAATACCTCGACAGGATCTCTGGATATTTTCCATGTTATAGGCTCCCTAAACTTGAAAACAACCCTTTCAACTTTCTGCTGCCTGAGCCATTATACTAAAAGTTCTTGTGCTCTGGTATTACTATCAAAAAACAGTAGTTTAACAGCAATCTTTCTAAATTCATGCATATTATCCAGGTAGTCCCCTATTTTCTCTGAGATTCCTCCTATTCTGCAATACTTTAACCTTTGTCAGTCCCTTTAAATAATTCTTGTTATTTCTTAACCACCTCTCTTTTTCTTTTATTTCCACTCTATTTTTAAACTATACTTTAATTTTATCCCACTCCTAGCTATATTTTCAGACAAAATTCTATCTTCTCTAATAACTCCTGAATAATTTCCTCTGCTCATTCCTTAAATTCCTCTCTTTTTAACAGATTGGTGGGAAAGCACCAGTCTCATTTTTATTTCATTACCCTGCATTTTTATTTTAATTATTATTGGCACATGATCTGAAATAATTATTGGATGCGTATCAAAACTTTCATTTAAATGCACATGTTCCTGTGAAATGTAAGTTCTGTCTAGCCTAGCAAAGTTTTTGCACCTTGGGGGATAGTATGACAGTTCTCTTAGAACTCCTCCTACTGAATTCAGATCTTTCATAAAAAGAAGTTATGCACTCACCATAACATTCCATGTGAGTTGTTCATCTCGCCTTCATTCTTACTGATGGGTTCGGAACTGATCCTCGGCTCCGATTCGGCCAAAATGCAAAAGCTCGAGGCTTTCAACCAGCTCGTGGCCTACTCCCTATCCCATGATGCACTGGTGCTTCCCTCAGATCTTGTTTGCTGCCAACTAACGAAAGGATAACATATCAAAATTTGTAACAGAATATCAAGAATAAACTAAAGACCAATACCGCCATGAGTTTTCCAACTTCTCGGTCCCCAAGAAAAACTGGAAGGGGGTTACGAGGGTGGGACATAAGAATGACATAGAGATGAACAACTCACATGGAACGTTTTGGTAAGTACATAACTTCTTTATGTGAAGATGTTCAATCTCGCCTTCATTCTTACTGATGGGTTAGCATCCCAAGCACCATCTTTCCGGGGTGGCTCATAGCAGTATATTCCTCAGGACAGTTGAACCAAAGGAGGCCCTGTCCCTGGAGGCCCTATCCACCTTGTAATGAGTGATGAAGTTATGAGGCCTAGACCACGTGGCTGTTGCACAAATGGAATCTATTGGTAGCTTGGCCAAAAAGACTGAAGATGTGGAGACAGCTCTAGTTGAGTGGGCCTTTACTTTTTGATGTAACGGCATGTGAACAGAACTATATGTAAAGGAGATACAATCTGATAGCCATTTTGACAAGGTGGTTTTTACCACTGCAGTACCTTTCTTGGAATCCGAGAACGAAATGAAGAGCTGTTCTGATTTTCTAAAGTCCTTGGTCCTGTGTAAATAAAATCGAAGCTGCCTGTGGACATCAAGCTTGTGCAGCATATGTTCCATCTTATTGGTATATTTTGGGAAAAAAACAGGTAATTCTATAGTCTGGTTGAGATTTGTCTCTGAACAAACCTTAGGTAAAAATGACAGGTTTGTCCTAAGTGAAACTCTGTCATTATAAAAAATCAAAAATGGGGGTTTTATGGACAAGGCCTGTAACTCTGAAACCCTCTGAGCAGAAGTAATAGCTAAAATGGTTTTCCATGATAGATATTTCAGGTCACAAGATGAGGCTGGTTCAAATGGGGGTAGGATGATTCGTGATAGAAAACAATTTAGATTCCATGGTGTAGCCGGGGATTTAATGGGTGGTCTCAAATGAACAGTACCCTTAAGAAATGCTTTAGAGAGCCTGTGAGACATGATACTAGACCCCTGATCACCCAGATGAAAGTTAGAAAATGCTGATAATTGAACCCTAATAGTTGCAGCAGCTGCCCCCCTCATTGAAATGTTTGGTCAAAAACACTAAAATGGATGAAATTGAAGCCAGATACAGGTCAATATTGTTTTGAAACACCCCTGTCGAAAACCTTTTTCCTTTACTAAGGTATAACTTCCTGGTAGATGCTTTATGAGAGGACTTTAGAATGTGCTGAGTTGCAAACGAGAGGTTCTGAAACCTGGCTATTCTTGGAAGTGGAGCAGCCAAGCTCTCAATTTGTGGGCATGAAGGGCAAGATGAAGTGCCCCTGATGAATGAATCAGAAGATGTGGAACTGGGTCCAGGATCCAAGGTTCTTCCAATGGATGAGGCTGAAGAAAGGGGAACCAAATCTGACGAGGCCAGTAAGGGACTATTAGAATGATGGTCCTTCCCCGAGTATTTGCTTTCTGTAAAACTTTGTGTATCAGTGGAAAGGGTAGAAAGGCTTAGAGGAGACCCGGGGGCCAACTGTGTACAAGCGTGTCCTTTGGGGAATCTCCCGTAGGGGGGATCAGGGCAAAATAGCTGCTGTATTTTGTGTTTGTTGGAGTTGCAAAGAGGTCGCAGCAAGGCTGGCCCCATCTGTGGAATATCCTTTCCACCACTTCTTGTTTCAGGGACCACTCATGAGGCAAAATAATTGCTCTGCTCAATTTATATGCTATCACACTGGACATCCCTGGGATATACACTGCTATCAGAAAGTGCTGGGTGGAAGTTGTCCACTGCCATACTCTCAAAGCTTCTCAGCATAGGGGGTAAGATCTGGTTCCTCCTTGTTTGTTTATGTACCAGACCACTGACATGTTGTCCGTCTGAATTGCAATAGTACCTAGAGGAAGGGAGTCTTGAAAAGACTGCAACGCTAGAGGTACTGCTCTCATCTCTAGGACATTGATATGCAGGTGAGCCTCATGTTTCTTCCATGTGCCTTGGGCTGTTCTTCCCTGATAATGCCCCACCCACTCTATCAGGGAGGCGTCCATGGTCACAGTGGCAATGGGAGTGGGTATAACAAAGGGGCAACCTATTGTTACTTGTTGAGATGTCAGCCACCAGCGAAGGTCGTTCTTGCATGAGTTCGTTATCGCAATTTGATGTGACATTGGAAGTTCTTGAAATGACCACTGAGTGAACAGAAGCCATTGCAGTATACACATATGCATTCGACCCAAAGGGATCACAATGATTGCTGCCGCCATTGTCCCCAATAATTTGAGCACCACTGAAGCTGGGGAATTTTCTTTTGATAGAATATTCGGGACCTGTTTTCGTAGAACACAAACCCTTTCTGGTGGAAGTTTTATGGTCATGGAAATGGTATTTATATCTGCTCCTATAAAAACGGTATGCTTGGATAGTGACAAGGCAGATTTTTCTGAATTTATGATAATCCCCAACTGATTGCAGAGGTTTAAGGTGTGTCGCTTGCTTGTATGAGTTGATGCCTGGTGGTGGTGGTGGTGAGGAGCCATTCGTCTAGGTATGGAAACACCTTAAATCCTAAACCTCTCGGGTGAGCCGTGACTACTGCCATGCATTTGGTGAACACTCTGGGGGCTGTAGTGAGAACAAAGGGCAGAGCTCAAAACTGGTAGTGACTGACTCCCAGCTGAAAACACAGATGATCTCTGGATGGTCTGGCTATTTTGAAGTGGTAGTATGCATCCTGGAGATCTATCAAGCACATCCAATTGTCTTTTCCGAGAAAGGGAAGTATCAACTGAGTGTGACCATCTGGAACTTTGTCTTTTTGACAGATTTGTTTAGTCTGCTGAGATCCAAAATGGGTCTCCAGTCCCCTGTTTTCTTTGGAACTAAAAAGAACTAAATAGAACCTTGAGTAAGTTCCGGATCTTCTCTGGTCTGCCGGGACTGGTTGGATGACTCTTTTTTTCTAGCAACCTTTGTATCTCTGTGGTTGCTTGTTCCCTGTGACTGGGTGGAACGTCCGAGATTTTCCTTACAAGAGGGGGTGGGGTGGCAAAGGGAATGAAGTATCCCCTGGATATGATGCTTTGTACCCAATGATCTTTTGTTATTTTTTTTGCCAGGCATCTGGGTACAAAGACAAGCATCTCCCAACTGCCTCCAGGAGTGCTGACAGGGCTTTCCAAAGAACTGATCTCTGTCACTGTGATACTGTGGACCACCTCTGCCACGTGGACGGCGTCTTCCATTATTAACCCCTTCTCTGCCTCTAGAGGGGGGATCACCATGAGTGTCCTGGAAAGCTCCTTGAGTTTTACGGAACCACATCTACCCTCCCTTCTGACCTTTGGGGTAAGGTCTGGTAGGGGTGGAAAAACACACTCCGATTCCAGATAGAGTCTTTCCATCTTGCTCACTCCTGGTAAGCATTTCCTTCACTTTGGGTCCAAAAAAGGGACAAGCCATCGAAAGGGGTGTTAACAAAGGATGACTTAAAGGGCTCTTAAGAGCAATTCCTGTACCTGCTGCCATGCTCGTTCCATCAGCTGCGTACGAGACCAGAAGAATTTACAAGGGAATTGAGGGTAGCAAGCTGGGAAGTTACTTTATCCGATACCCCCCGCAGCTACTAAACCCTATAGAGTATCTCCCAGCTCTTTTAGGAGATCTCTTTGTAGTCTAGTAAAATGTGTGAGATAGTTCAGCAATCAGTGAGCAAAGGCCGTTGAACAAAACATGCTCTTTCCCTATCTGTCCATGATCCTAGAATTAGAAGTTATGTACTCACCATAACGTTCCATCTGAGTAGGTGACTTCATTCGGATGCAACCTGTGGGTATCGGATCCGACCTCGGATCCGAGCCGGCAATTCAAAAGCTTAGGCTCCGAGCTCCTAGCTCCTCCCTCTTACCCATAACCCCTTGCCAAGCCCTGATTGACCTCAGATTGAGTTTGCCTCAAATACTGACCACAGTATACTAAAACAGCATAAATACTCGCTCTATAAAGGTCAGGGGGATGGAGGGGGGGATGGTTGCATCCGAATGAAGTCACCTACTCAGATGGAACGTTATGGTGAGTACATAACTTCTAAATCTGAAGTAGGAAGACTTCATTCGTCTGCAACCTGTGGGACAGAGTCCCTAGCTACCTGAATCTTGGGCCATCATGGAAGGATGTTCTGGAGCACCGCTGAGCCAAAGGATGCTCTTCCTCTAGAAACAACATCCACCTTGTAATGAGAAATAAAAGTATGAGGCGAGGCCCAAGTAGCTGCAGCAGATATCATCCAACGAAACACGGGACTTAAAGGCGGCTGACGAGAAACTGCCCTAGTAGAATGAGCCGTAACCCTCTGAGGAGCAGGTCTGCCTGAAGTGTCATATGCCTGCAATATGCAATTAGCAATCCATTTAGACAGAGTGACTTTAGACACTGCTTTACCCAGAGCAAATTTAGCAAAGGAGACGAACAGCTGATCTGATTTCCTGTGGCCAGCTGTCCTGTTAATATAAAACGTAATTGTCTATGAACATCCAATGAATGCAATTTGTATTCCCCTTTGTTTGAATACTTGGGAAAAGACAGGCAAATTGATTGACTGGTTAATATTGGATTCAGAAGAGACCTTGGAAGAAAAGATGGATTGGTCCTGAGGCACACCCTATCAGGGAAGAAAGAAAGGTAAGGCGGTTTGACACAAAGAGCCTGAAGCTCAGACACCCTTCTGGCTGAAGTGATAGCTACCAGAAAGACAGTCTTCCAGGAAAGGAATTTTAAATCAGCAGAAGCTGCAGGCTCAAGGAGGAGCAGTAAGGGCCTGCAGGACTAAAGACAAATCCCAAGGCGGTACAACCTCCTTGACTGGAGGCCTTAATAAAAACTCCCTTGAGAAAGGATTTGCATAATTTCGCTGTCATAAGGGGAGCTGTGTCCTGTCCAATGTGATAATGCGATATAGCCGCCAATTGTACTTTAATCGTGGAAGAACTGGCCCCTTGATGAAAGAGGTCTGTTAGAAATTCTAGCACCGCAGAGATAGGTGCTGAAAAGGATCCACCGTTCTCTGCCCTGCCCATATAGAGAACCTCTTCCATTTACTCCAATAAACCTGTCTGGTAGAAGGTTTATGAGCAGCCACCAAAATTGCTTTGACCGTGAAGAGATACCGAGTCCTAATTAAGGTTGGAATTGGAGCAGCCAAGCTGTCAACTTCAGGGTCCAGATTGGGAACTGGCATTCCCAGAGGGTGAGAGATGAGATCCGAATTGGATCCAGAATCCATGGTGGATTGATTTTGTGAGACCATACGAAGGGAACCAAGGTTGTCGAGGCCAGAATGGGGCAATGAGAATCATTCTGCTCCCCAAACTGTTGGCTTTCTGCAGAAACCTCTGCATCAGAGGAAGTGGAGGGTAGGCATAAAGGAGACCGGGAGGCCAAGCATGCACCAGGGCATCCTCGAACTCCTGGTGGGGAAGTAGGCGAAGAAATTGTCGCATTTGGCGTTTGAGGGAGAAGCAAAAGATCGCAACAGGGTTGCCCCAAACGGCAAAAATCTTCTTCGCTACTTGAAGGTTTAGGGACCACTCGTGTGGAGAAAGGATGGTGCGACTGAGCTTGTCCGCAAGGATGTTGGACTTTCCCGGAATGTGCGTTGCTATCAGAAAGCGTTTGGTGGAAATTGCCCATTCCCAGACTCTCATGGCCTCTCGACAAAGGGGATAAGACCTGGTTCCTCCCTGCTTGTTGATATACCAGACTACGGACATGTTGTCTGTCTGAATCGCAATAGTCCCTGTAGGAAGAACGTAGTGAAGTGCTTGCAACGCTAGGAGCACCGCCCTCATTTCCAGGACATTTATATGCAATGATGTCTCTGTGGGATTCCACGTGCCTTGGACAATCTTTCCCAGAATGCCCCCACCCGAGGCAAGAAGCGTCCGTGGTCAGTGTGGCTCGGGAAATGCAGCAAAAGGGTCTTCCTGCTAGGGGCTCCGGAGAAAGAAGCCACCACAGAAGGAGTCCCTGCACGCTCTGCTGACCGCAATCGGAGCGTTTAGAGAGAACAAAGAGGAGACCACTGAACTTGAAGGGTCCATTGAAGAACCCGCATGCGTAAGCGGGCATGAATTAGAAGCGGATAGCTGCCGCCATAGAACCTAGGGCCCTCAGGACCGAAGCTGCAGTTGGTGACGGTTGAAGGATTGCTGTCACATGACACCTCAGGCTGACGATACGGTCTGGGGTGAGGAAGGCTCGCATTGATCTGGTGTCTAGTCTTCCTCCTATGAAATCTATAATTTGAGTTGGATTCAGGAAAGATTTCTCCCAGTTGATCGTTATGCCCAGCCTTGGTGCTAGTTGAAGGAAGTAATCCCTGGCTGAGCACAGAAGATGCCTTGATGATGCAGTCAGGAGCCAGTCGTCCAGGCACGGAAAGACCTGTAATCCCTGGAGCCTCAGGTGGGCCGCTACCACCGCTAACACCTTGGTAAACACCCTGGGGCTGAGGTGAGACCAAAGGGAGGACCCTGAACTGATAGTGACTGGCTCCCAGCCGAAGCGAAGAAACCTCCTGGATCGCCTGTCCATCCGAATGTGGTAGTACGCATCCTTGAGGTCTATGGAACACATCCAGTCGTTCTCCCTCAAAGGGGAGTATAGATTGCAGGGTGACCATCCGGAACTTTGCTTGGTTACTGACAGGTTCAACAGGGAAAGGTCTAAAATTGGTCTTAAGTCCCCGTCTTCTTTGGCACCAAAAGAACCTGGAGTAAAACCCTAATCCGCTTGATCTGGGGACGCGCTGGATGGTTTTTCCTAGCAGCTGCTCGATCTCGAGAGCTGCCGCCGGGTGGAACATCTGGGAGGCTGCGAGATTTGGGGATCTTGATTAGGGGTATTGAATATCCTCTGGATATGAGTGAAGCACCCAACTGTCTGTTGTTATGGACTCCCAAGAAGTCAGGTGCATACTGCCTCCAGAGACGGACAGCCGGGCAACCCCTCAGGGCTGCTGCGTGGGTCTCTCAGAGAAGGTTCTCTGGACCCAAAATTGCCAGGAGCCCCTGCCTCTGGCACGACGACCCCCGTCCTCCTCTGCCACGGAAGGACTGGTTATCCGGAGCAGGTTGGGACTGCTGCGACGAACCACATCTTCTTCTGTCCCTTTTGGTTCTTAGAGAAGGACCTCTGGGGAGCTGAGAAGCGGCAGACAGCGTCTTCCGCCCTTTCGCTCTGGACAAGTGTCTCGAACAGTCTTGCCAAATAAGGCAGAACCATCGAAAGGGGCATTTCGCCTTAAAGGGCTCAGCAAAATCACAATGGCGGAGCCAGGCCTGTCGCCTCATGACAAGGCCTGCTCCGCTGGCTCTCTCCCTCAGTAGCATGAGACAGCAGCCGCATAGATGTATTGGATACAGATCTGAGAGTGGCCATTCGGGTGGAATAAACCTGCTTATCCTCACTCGAGATGGACTCCGGGGAGATGCAGCGTACTCTTTAATCAGATCTCGCTGCATCCTAATGACATGCGCCATGTAGTTCAGCTCTCAAGGAGAAGGTCGCTGAACTAAACACTCGCTTCCCAATTCGATCCATCGAACGGGACTCCTTGCCCGGAGGATGGACGGAGGGACTCTCCTGGGCCAATTCGGCTGCAGCCATCATCATGGCATCTACTGGGGACCCTTACTCCAGTGGGTGCGGTCTGATGGAGGAGAAAGAATGCGGTCCGGCGTTTTGGGATAGGCTCAATGGTGTCCGGATCCTTCCACGCCTGATAGATATAAGATCTACCAGGGGTCAGCAGGAGGACACCCAAGAGGTAGAAGGGCCGCCTCGAATGCCTCCAAAACACAGACTTCGTCGAAGAAGCCTTGGGGCAGACCACCCCCTGATCCTTAACATCTCCATGATGTCTCCAAATGAGACGTCCTCAGGGGTGACCTAGGGAGCCTTCCTTCATCCAAGTCCGTGTCTTCAGTGACGGACTCAGGGGAGTCCATGTGCCTCCTCTTGCACTTGCGCCCGAGGTACTTCATCGGGGGCTGTCCGAGAGTACTCTTCAGCAGATGGATGTTCCCACTTGGGACATCGAGGCGGGCTGTCCCTGGGACCGGCTGGTGGGGGCCTGGCCCAACTGCAATGGAGTCTTGGACGGCAGGGACCGGGGTCCGGATGTCCTCGACAGTGCCCTTTCCATAATGTTGAAAGCCGAGGGGAGCCAGCTTCTCTAAGCCCAGAGCCGACCCCACTCGGATCCGGCGTGCGGATCGGGTCGGAGCAAACCGCCGGATCCGAGAGACCAGTGCTCCGACCTGGACGGAGCCGAAGACACCAGCTCCCTCGGATCCGAGGCTCGCCTCGGCTCCGAGAGGTCGGGTCCGGTACCAAGCACTCAAGGGATGGGACGGATCCGAGGTGCGCCGACCAATCGGATCCGACCCACCCCGGATCCAAATCTGCAACCCGTGGTATGGGTCGGGAAGGAGCTAGCCCTCCCGGTTGGGGATTTGCATTTGGGCCTGGATGAATTTCCTCATCATCCGGTCCATATCAGCTTCGCTCATCGAAAAGTCGATCTAGAGGAGGCCACCTAAGACTCTAGAGAACCGCCTCGGTGACCTCCTGGAAGGGCTAGCCTCCTCCTCCTCGGGTCCAGGAGAGAACCGAGGGGAGTGGAGCCGAGGAGGAGGAAAGAAGGCACAGGGAAGCCGCTTAGATGGAGGAGCCGAGCTGGAAGCTTGGCTCTCCTCTTGTGGTGCTTCTCCCTGTGCCTCTCCTTCTGTCTCTCCCTACTAGAATCCTTCCCCTCCGGCATTTTTAAGGAGGTTGAGTCCCAGCCGGAGGGGAGAACTCACAGCAACAAGTTGCTGACTGGAGGGCAGAGGCAAGCAGTATCTGGGGTAAAAGACCGGTTGAACCCTGCACAAATGGTACAACCAGAAGACAGGTGTTCAACCCCGAGTGTGGCCATCTGCTGGGGACATGGCCACCGAAAAGACAGCCTTAGGGGCTTCAGACATAACACCTAAGGCCTAAACACACACACACACAAACAAACAAACTACGAAAAACCCGAGAAAAATTAACTAAAGAGGGAGGGAAAGCCTTAACCACACACAACACTAACTATATTTGTAACAAAAAAAGAGAATTTAAACAATTTTCCTGTCAGAAAATTACTTATCTCAAAACCACGCCAGGAGCTCAAGAATTCTGTTGCTTCTTGAAAAGCGGCAAACGAAATCTGAGGTCAATCAAGGGTTATGGGTAAGAGGGAGGAGCTAGAGCCTAAGCTTTTGAATTGCCGGCTCGGATCCGAGGTCGGATCCGATACCCACAGGTTGCAGACGAATGAAGTCTTCCTACTTCAGATTCCTTATTAGGTGGATGGACAGACACAGATGTTTCTGCCAATTCCTTCTTAGTGGCTGCCACTGCCACCACCATGGCATCAACAGGTACTCCTTTGGTTAGGAAGGCCTTGTTCTGAGGAGAAGTAATAAATTTATTAGGCCTCCGAGGGACAGGTTCCATGGTATCCGTGGACTCTCATGCCTTTCAAGAGGCCAGTTCCATCAGCTCATCAAAAGGCGGAGAGACCCAAGTGGTGGAGGGCTGAGACCCAAATGCCTTCAGGCGAACTGACTCATCATCAGTAGGGTTAATGGACTTTCAGCCACCCCTCTGTTTAAGAATTTTCAAGATATCTGCAAAGGAGATATCCTCCAAGGGGGACCATGGGGACCCTTCTGACTCATCTAAGTCAGTGTCTGAAGTGAAGGATTCCTGCTGGCAATCCAGATGCTTCCTCCTGCATAACCTCTTCCTGGGAACCTCATCAGGTGGGGAGCTTCTGGTGAGGTCTCGGAAGAGCAGAGTTTGCCCAATGGGGCATCCTGAGGCTCTGGGTCTCTACGCTTTTATAAGATCTGTGAGGCAGAGGCAGACACAGGCGCTTTAGGGAAGGAGATTACCGGTGGAGTCCAGAGGAGACAATACTCTCCTCATGGCATCGAAAGCCCCTCAGCTCTGATGAGAAGGAACCCCTGAATCCGAAGAGGCAAGTGACTCCCTCCGCACCAAAGTGTTGGGCTCCGAGCCTGAGGTAGGCACTGAACTTATCTGAGCTGAAGCCCCGAGAGGCAAATCGGAAACAAAAAGTTGGTTTGACTATCTTCTCCAGACCCAACCAGTGAGTGTTGGCTCCTAGACTCTACGGTCGCCACCGAGGAAGTCTGAGTTGTCAGAACTGACAGGCCTGTAACAGGTGTCGGTTCCGATGGTTCCATGATCATCAGCTCAAAACACTCTGGCTCCAAAACCTCGAGTTGGGTCAGAGGAGGAACAGAAGAAGCAGGAAGGGTATTGGATGGCTCCAAAGCCCCGATGGTCGGCACTGACAAAAGTTTGGCCAGCAGTGGTGTCTGCAGAAGCCTCTGCACCACATGATCCACATCCATGTCTGAAAGCCTTGAGGACCAAGAAGAGGCCATAGATAACACCACTGACTGAAGAATAGACGACTTGAGACACCGGCTCCAGAACTGGGAACCGGCTCCTACCAACAACTGTCAGTTCCGATACCTGTGAAGCTGAAGTAGATGGTTTGCTTGTTAGTTTCAGAGTTGATGAACCTTTTTTCAGCTCCAATCCAGTAGAAGTTTTTGAAGAAGTTTTTGACAGTTTAGATGTCTTGTCTTGGATATTGCCTTTGTCCAGAGATTCTTGAAAGGAAGATTTTACTAGGCCCCTAGCAATCAACTTACTGTTCCTTTCATGCAACACTCTACTGCTAAAGGAATGGCATATAGAGCAGTCCTCTTGCAGGTGAACCTCAGCTGAACAATAAACACAATCTGAGTGTCCATCACTTCTGGACATCTCCTGTCCACACTTAGGGCACTTAAATCCGGACTGTGATTTTTCTTGCTGGGACACGTTACAAAAATGAAGATCCACATGCCGAAAAAAAATAGTAATATCTATATATAGATGCCCTAAAAACACAGGCTTTCACAGAACCTAAAGCTATAGGACACACACACACACACACACACACACACACACACACACACACACACACACACACACACACACACACACACACACACACACACAAAGTTATAAAGCCTTCTAACTTAAACAGGCAATAACAACTTTTTTTAAGGACAGCTCAGCCCTAAAATTTAACGACTAAAGGAAAAATGAGTCTTTAAGTCTAGGCTGTCAAGAAACACCACTAAGATATATATATATGTATATATATATATATATATATATATATATATATATATATATATATATATATATATATATTCAGATGCCCTGATAAAAAATGGGCTTTAATAGTATCTCTAACTACAATTAACACACAAAGATAAAGGGGAGGGAGTTTTAAACTAGGCCTAATAAAAAATGGCCACAAAAGGAGAGAGAAATTCTAAAGTAAAGGAGTGTACAAGCACTGAGGATAATTCTCCTCTAGCTATCTAACTAACTAATCTAACATACTGCTATCTAAATAAACAGAAAGGAATGTAATAAAGTGTAATAAAAAGAAATATACTTAAATTTCACTGGCCAGAGCTGGTGAAACACATGATCTGTTGCAGCGGCAAAAGAGATCTGAGGGAAGCGCCAGTCAATCATGGGATTGGGAGTAGGCCATAAGCTGGTTGAAAACCTCGAGCTTTTGCATTTTGGCCGAGTTGAAGCCGAAGATCGGCTCTGAACCCATCGGTAAGAATGAAGGCGAGATCGAACAACTTCACATCACATATTTTTGTAAATTTCTTCAAAAATATACAATTTTTTTGTTATATTTTCCCTTTTAGGCCCCCGAGATGCATCCTCACTGTTGCAAATCAAATTTCAGTCCCTATCAAAAGTAATATTCCTTGTTGAAAGCTGATTATTTCTCCCAGAATTTTCTTAAGCCCCATTGTAGCAGGTTTAGATGGAATATAAATATATGCAAGCATAATCCTCCTCCTCCCTTGCCAAGAGGCCCTTAGTAATAGTAGTAGTAGAACTCTATCATTATTATTTTTTCCTCTCTTCTATCACTATTGGAGCTCATCTCGCAATTAATATAACTAACCCCCTTTTTCTTTGTCCTAGATAATTTGCTGAATAACCATCCTAAGATGCCTTCTTTATCAAATTCACATGCTCAGTTCTTTCCAAATGTGTCTCCTCTAGCATAGCTATTTGCACTCTGCATTGTTAATATAGTTCACAACTCTTTCATTCTGTATACATCTGTGAGATCATTCTCATTTAAAGATAATATGGAAAGTGTCATTATGATAAGCAATTATTCCCACTTGTTAGATATAACAGACTTTTAAAAAAATGCCCAGTTTCAGCTTTTGTGTTACATGCATACACTAATTTTGCAGGCTGATCTTTTATACAGTTACTACTTGTCATATTCATTTGAACCTATGTCACATCTTATAAAACCTTTTGTTTTAATGAAAACCCTAAAAAACACACCCCTGAACATCCCCAAAACTTATCAACTTAATACTAACTAGGCTAGGCTTGTATAGGCCCTAGGGCCGATAGTCTAGTACCAACCTATGAACCTAACACAAAACACTATGTACATCTTCAAATAGTGAAGTGTAATCCTCCTAATAGAAACAATTGTCTCAGACTGGCAGCCACTATCAAAGGCTTGAATTAACCTATAATGAAGGTTATTGATGTTACAAATACATAATACAGCCTGTGCTTCCACATACACGAAGAGCTGTCTGTTACTATCTCATCTTTATTCCTCTCCAGGATGAAGAAAACAGCTTGAATGCTTTCAGAAAACATTATCTCCAAGGCACTGAAAGAAAGAAAGAAGTATTCTGTTTTTATTGCCCCCTTATCAGACTATTTCCATAGAAACATTAGAACCGGATATACACTTGACTTCCACTACACATATTGCACTGTAAACATGCATGTGCTGTGGGAACTTTTCATTATATTCAGTGTTCTTTTATGTATTTGCTTCCCCTTAAAATGTGTTATTAAATCAAGACAAGAGCCTTAATCTAGTCATCCCTCTATGCAAAAGTAAGAAAACCCATATCAATTTTTTTTTGTATCATGCTCTTTTGTTCAGGCTTTCTTCTCTTTTTACATTGCAATGCTTACATTTCTAAAAACTGAAGAAGAAGAAGAAAGAAAGAAAGAAAGAAAGAAAGAAAGAAAGAAAGGAAACAGTAGGGGCACCTGTTTACTGGGTCTATATTAGAACACTGAAGTTTCAAAACTTCGAATGTTCTAATATCGAACCCTATTCAGTGAAAGCTGAAAACATCGAACATACAGAACAGCGAATTCTTTCCTAGGGAAATAATTTGCTGCTCCAAAACACATATACACAACACAAGCACACCAAACAAACAGCAATCCACACACATACACCTAAAATCTTACACCTAACCCTATACTAAACTATACACACACCACTAACTATCCACCTTAACCTAAACCATAACCCTAAGGTCTGTCACTATCGCACACTCACCTCACCCGCACCCTAACCCTAACTCGCCTACCCAGTAATAACCTTCACATTCACACAATCGCACACTTACCAGACCTTCGCCCTAACCCTAACTCACCTAACCCGTCCTAACCCTCATGTCCACACAATCGCACACATACCTAACCCATGCCCTAACCCGTCCTAACCCTCACATCCACACAATCGCACACATACCTAAGCCGCACCCTAACTACCCTAACCCGCACTCAATCGCACACTTACCCGAACCCGACCCATAGCTTTCCACCACAGCGCTGAACATACTGAAGCAACAGAAACGGACAACCAAATTATTTCCCTAGGAAAACATTTGGTTTTCTGTTGCTTCGATATTTTCAACTTTCGCTGAATAGGGTTCGATATTAGAACATTCGAAGTTTTGAAACTTCAATGTTCTAATATTGACCCTGTTTACTTTAGTATCCCTTTTACACACAAAAACAACAGAAACAGCTTTACTTTATAGCATGCAGTATATGTCATATACTATATAAATACTGTTAAAAACATTTTGTTTTACTTAAAGTTAACTCTTTCCTTTTCTTCCCCTCTCATAAATGTTCTTCCATACAATAATGACATGAAGTAAGGCATATGCTTTGGAGTTCCCTACAAGTTTAGTCAAAAAGTTAAATATTTCCAGTTTTTCGTGTTCCATCATACTTCAGAAATGTAATTAATGCTTTGAAATCCCACATTTATTCATCAATTTCTGAGTTGCTAGTTTTCTTCCTGTTGATCTCCATCTCCCAAATCCAGTCACTGGTTCATTTCCAAAGTACCCCTGGTTCATCTAGTCACCTCATGCTTTTTTCTGTCTCTTAAGCATTTTCTTTTGGAACACTTGAAAAGGTTTCAGTGACACAGTCTCTCTAGGAGCTTCATTATCAATTATCAGAAGAATAAGATGCAGAACTCTCTTCAGTTTGACAGCTCACTTTTTGTTGGACAAACTTTTGCATGTTGTCCTTAGCAAATGATTTTGACCCTCCAGAAAAAAAATATTCTGAAAATAGCTGGATACAGCAGCATGAATCTCACTGCTTATCAACATTCCCTGACTGTTGGAATACATTTACTACTTTTCTGCATTGAGTACAGTGAGTAATGATTTTCCACACTCAACTGTCCCTCACTTTTTGTACTTTGTCCTTCTGCCACTGTTCTGTCAGAATCCACTCTTTCTGCTAGCAGGATTGCATCTTTACTATTAAAGGTCTTGGCAGCTTTCTAGTGGCCAGGTTTGTAGCATACACATGATGTTCCATTTCAGTTAGCAACTCCTGCTGTGGAATACCAGTCCAGTTGCTTATTTGTGCTTTTATAAAATGAATACAGTCTGTTTCTTCCAGTTTCTCTGGTACAGCAGGTTCTCCCTACATGCTCTGTCCTCTAATTCTACCATTTTTTTAAACATCTCTTCAGGAGCAGTCTCATGTTCAACCAGACTTTTCTTCATTTCATCCTCTGATTTTTGCAGTTTTATCAGCTCATCTGAATATATGTTTAAGCTTCCATTTTTTTCTAGCCTTTTGTTATTTGAGTTGATATACTCCTTCAGTGTTTTGCTTATTTTCATCAACTCTGAGCACATCTGATTTATTTTTTTCTTCTAGATTACTGGAAGTCATGTCTTGCCCCAAAGCTAGAGCGTTAACTGCTTTTTGCTGAACAGCTGCAGGATTCATCCCAGCCAGTGTTTTCTCCTCACCTTTTGTGATTGATTTTCTTCCAGGTTCTCTGAATTTTTTTATTTATTTTTTAATTTATTTATTTTGCTGGTGTCCAGGCAGTGCACTTACTAGCCAGTTACTGAACTTTTACCCTAAAAGACAAATTCACTGGCTATCTCTTCTGAGTTTTGTTTTCACACTGGGAGAGCTGAAATTAAGCCTTTAATCAGTGTGCAGCCACTTTAAAAGCCACTGTTTGTTCTCTTCTTATCTCTACTCCCCTCCCATATGTGAAAAAAATCTTGTAAGCATTCAGAAAATGTAAAAAAAAAAACATTGGCTATCTTAAAATGAAACCAAATGGACTACAGTTCTACTAAATGTATTAAAGTATTCCGGCTGCTATGTCTTATTCACATCCCATAATTTCCAACTTTACTTTTCACTGCTTGCCACTATACATTTAAATTTGCATTTCCCTCAGCAAAAATGCAAAAAACTCTCAAGATTAATTGCTTCCACCTGTGGACAATTCGTTGCTATGCAAAGGTAATCAGCAATGAAAAAAAACTACCATCTCTGCAGCTATATTAAGGAATATTTGTAAATTTTACTCAGAACAGAATGCAAACCTAAACACATCCTGATTTCCACTGATAATATTTGCTAAGGGAAAAAACAAGCTAGTATCTTTGCAGATACAAGGGTTTTATTATTTTCATGGCTTTCATTATTTTTGTCTTATTTTTCAAGGCTAGTTGCTTAGAAAAACACTTTTTTAAAGTTTAAGAAAAGGGTATCACTCGACATTCACCCTTGTAAAAACAAGAGCAATTATCTTAATTCTATATTTAGTATAATCAATGCACTTCTGCACCCCATCCACACACCAGCAGCCCCAGATCATACCACATTAATTTAAATGTATTTTGTTTCTTCTCCTTTTATACTGTAATGTCTAAATTTCTTACAACTAAAAATGATTGCTTACTTTAACATCTTTAACAAACACAATAGTCACCGATAAGACTCTTCCGTGTTTTAAAATACCCCTGATATACACTATACAAAATTGCTTTACTATATGAAATACAGTTGATATCATGAAATGTTTTATCTAAATACTAATAAGAATATTTTTACTTACAGGCATTTTTTTTTCTTTTTAGTGTCCCTCTTAACATTAATGACAAAGTGGAATATATGCTTTATAGTCCACCCACAAGGTTAACAAAGTCAGCAAAAGTCCAGTCTTTCTCCGCCACTTCTTCTTGCAAAGCCATATCTTAGAAGGATCTTGGACTGTTGAACGAAAGTTCAACAGTCTGAATCCACTATCACCGAACACACTTTAAAGAAATTGCTTTCACCAAAAAAAGTGCTTTCTCTAAAGTGCGTTAAAAAAATAAATAAATCTACATTTACGCGGGGGGGGGGCAATCCCCCCCTGCACCCCCCACCCCCTACTTTAATATTCTCACTCTGAGATCGCACTACAGTGGGGAAAAGGGAATTTTCCCTTATCTGCACTGTAGTATGACTGGCACATTAGGCATACTTATGCGAAAAGGCTGCTTCAGTGAAAAGCATTTTCGTGTACGTATGCCCGTCCATTCGCGATTCGGTAAAAAGTGCATTCGTGCAAGTGTCCTAGACCCATCTTAGAAATGTGCCTGGTGCTTTATATTTTCCCATTTATTCAATAATTCAGTGTTTTTGATTGTCATCTTGTTCACCTTCATCTCCCAACACCAAATTCTGGTTCAAGAGCAAGGTATTCCTGTTTCTTCTACTCAACTCCTGTGCTTGTCTCTGTCTCTCAAGCATTTTCCTTTGGTACACTGGAAAAAGTTTCACTGGCAAAGTATTTCTATAATCTTTATTGTCAGAAGAATGAGAAGCAGAGTCCTTTACTGTTTGTTGGCTCATTTTTTTGTTGGATAAACTTGTTTACTTGTTTTATTTTCTCCTTAGCCTGTTTTCAAAAATGTCTTTGGTCCTCCAGGGAAAAATTGAAGACAGATGGATAAAGCAATTTGAATTCCACACCTGCCATTCAACATTCCCTGACTGTTGGGATAAATTTGCTGCTCTTCTGCCTGCTGTACAATGAATAATCATTTTCCATAACAACTCTGCTGTCTCCAGTTTTTAACACTTCTCTTTTCTGCCACAGTCTTGTCAGGATCAACTCTTTCAGCTATATTGCATCTTTACTAGCCTAATTCTTGTCTGCTTTCTCATGGCCAGGTTTGGAGCAAACACATGATGTGACATTTCAATTAACAGATCCTGCTGTGGAATACCAGTCAAGTTGCTTATTTTTGCTTTCTTAACATTAATGCAGTCCATTCTTTCCAATTTCTCTGGTACAGCAGAAAAATCTCTGTTTTTCTCTGTGTGGTCTGTCTTCTAACTCTCCCATTTTTTTAAAACAGCTCTTCTTGAGAAGTCTCATATTCAGCCATCCTTTTCCTCATTTCAGCCTCTGACTATTGTAGTTTTATCAGTTCATCTGAATAGCTACTTAAAGCTTTTTCTATTTTTTTACAACCTTTTATTATTTAAGATTATGTATTCTTTCAGTGTTTCATTTATTTTAATCAGCTCTCAGTACATTTGATTTACTTTTCTTCTAAATTACTGGACTCCATCTCTTGTACCAAAGTTGAAGCTTGAAAGGCTTTTTGCTCACCAACTACAGTATTCTTCCCAAACAGTGTTTTCTCTTCACCATTTCTGGTTGACTTTCTTTCAGGTTGTTCTGAAGAAGTCCCTATAGATTAATGGGATGAAAGCACTTAACTCATTCAAGTGATAAACCTTGGTTTGTTGTGCCTCTCCATTTTGGTATTGAGTTTTTCAGTTCTTCAGTTAGTTATTATTTCTTTCAGGATGTCCAAATTTCTTCTTTGCTGGCATTCAGGTAGTGTATTTATTAGCCAGTAACTGAATTTTACCCAAGTTGACAATAACATTGGCTCTTATTTTTCAGTTTCTGATTTCATACTGGGAGAGCTGAAATTAAGCTGTAGATCAGTGTGGAGCCATCTTGGAAGTCCTTTGCAAAAACACACTGATGAAAAGAAGACCATATATAAAAAGTAGAGTAAACAGAGTTTACTGTGGTGAAAATATAAAACAAAATAAGAAAATCAAAAGATATGAGGTGGGGAATTGTAACATATAAAGTACAAGAAACTTAAAGAAGAACAGTTACGACACTAATTTCATATTCTGGGAATGAGATAAAAATGACAGCCGGTTACACTTTGTTTCTTTCCTTGGCATAGCAAAGTCTGTATGTAATGTATACATTTCTCTGTACCTCTAATGCTATATCTAAGTGTACTTTCAACCCCACATTAATCACCCATGTCTGCCTTGTCAGCATTCTCATACTGTATTCCATTCAATTGTTGTTTGTCCAATACTACATTTTGTATTGTTTATGTTGCTCTTCTGACTTGCACATCATTTACTCTTTCACATGTTATGCTGCCTATTGTAACATTTTCTACTACTTAATGTAATGTTTTCTGGGTAGTGGTCAAAACAGGACATTGGGAACAGTCCATTACCCTAGTTGACAAACTTAATAGATAAACAAATAAACAAATGCTGCTGCTATAATTAGTAACCACAACAGGGAAAAATATAGTTGAAATAGGAACTTACCATAATGGTAGATTTTTGAGTATATTTACTGTTGCAGTCAACACTTCTGGGATTCCTTTCTGTAGGGCCCAGATAACAGACCTGACATCCAAAGCTCAACCTTCCCCCTGGAAATACTCCATATAATCAAACATTCATAATCTTGAATGTGTTTAACATCAGCAGAAGTGATCGAAACTCATTTGATCTCTTCAGTCGATGTTAAGTCCGTGGAAGATTGTGCATGGTGAGAATTGGGGAATTTGCCCTTCCCTCTCTGTAGAAAGATCTCGGAGTTGGTATATATAATTAGCAGGGGATATGTGGAGTGCAGGGGAGCAACCCCCCTGCAAAAAATAAACAAAAAAAAAAAAGTGTTTTCTTTTTTTCAGTGTTTTGGCTTTCAATCTTTTGAGATAGATCATTAGCCAATCGAAATTTGTGCACTTAAATGTTTAATAGTACATCCTTCTCCCTACTAGTCTCAACTAGCTGCCTCCCACTTAGTTGTCAGGAGACTGATGTTATAAAAGGAGCACTCGTCAAATCCATCATTGGATCTTTCTTGTCCTATTTGGACAAGGAGCTTATCCTATGAGCCAGAGCAGTAGTGAGCCACAGAGGTGCATCTCCAGGGTTCAAAGACATAACTATAACTTCATATTTCATCCCAGGTACCTGAAGGAGCTGAATGGGAAGGAAACGAACAAGTGGTCACTGCAGGCTCGCCCATCATGAAGGACAGCTCTGACTCACCCCAAGGGTGACACCTACTTGGAGCACTAGGTGTTACCAGTGAGGCTTATGACTGTTGAGCTTGTACTGTCACATTGCACCTTGTACTGGCAGCTGAGGGAAATTCAGCATACAGAGACATCTACTTAGGAGACAGAAATGACAAACCTCAAAGGAGCCACCAACAGGAAGAACCTACTCCCAGTGGGACAGGGTAGGCCACCTCCCCAGGTACAGCAAGCTGGCCTGCCCTACTACCACTGACATGAATGGGTTGGAAATTCTCATCTAGCAAGGAATGCCTGGTTTCCTTACCTCCCAGAAAGAACCTGTGTGCCAGTAATGGGCCTATCAGGCAAAGTCTTGGTTTGAGCAAAAAAATAAAGAAAGACTCACCCATGGGCTTTAATCTGCCAGACTTTATGATGGATCAGAAAGACAGACTGGTGGAAGAAAATAGGAGCGGTAGAGAGATAAGGTGAACAGTATACCCATCCAAACCAGGATGATCAAGTAGGGCAGGAAAGCAGAGGGGACTGAGAGGAAATAAAGGCAGCAAAAGTGAACATACTCAGACATCTCTAATTATAGTAAGTTCCTAATGCAGCTGTACTGTGATGAGCCTAGTACAAGTCCATGCTCATCATAATATCCACTGTTGCAGTAATCACTTCAGGGAAGATTCTCAAAGCATAAGGATAAGGGGACGGCTGGCTCTGATTTGGTTACTTAGAAGTCATTATCTGGAGTATGACTGTGGCAAAGCCTGTCCTGACCATAGATGTGAAATTTAAATTGTAATGTTTGGAGAAGATGTGCAGAGAAGACCAGGTTGCTGCTTTCAAAATGGTTGGGTATTAACCCCCTTAAGGAATGCTGTGGTGGTTGTCATGACTATGCAGAAAGGACCTTTACAAAACATGTAACAGGTTTTCCATGAAAAAAAGAAAAAAAAAACTTTTACCAAGCCGTATTCACAGCCTCAGAATAGGGTTTCTGAAGAGAGCCAACGAAGGTCCCTTGATGGAATCAATGGACATGAAAAACTGGATCAGCCAGAGGATTGTTACATGAAGAACTTCTGGAGTCCTGGACCCTATAGAAATGATCAGGCTTTCCAGGAGCACAGTAGAGATGTCAAGCTACATTAATGCTTTAATAAACGTATCTTCTATGATTTCTAGGACTGGATGAACAGCAACAGGCTTAGGTTCAGGCAGGCCCATGAAAATCATCTACTTCAATTAGGCCTGTGAGTACTCTTCTGTAACCCAGTGAAAGACTTCCTCCATCCTGTGACAGGTGTCTTCAAAAGAAAGATCCTCTGACAGACAGAAAACAGGGTGTCTTTAGTTTCAAACTCATAGCAAGAGGGGGATGGCATTTGTCCCACATAGGACAGGTCATGTGCCTTAGAATTGGGGAGGGGGATAACAGAATCTTCTACCTGTGTAAGGTCAATCCTTATCTTCCTGAAAGAAACCCCTGACATATCTGGATTTTCCAGTGGTGGTTACCTGGATTTCAAAAACTCAAACTCTTGGGCCAATAAAAAAGGTCTTTGGATGAAGCCAGAGTTGCAAGTTGGGGCAATGAAACACTCAGCCTTGGCTGAGGGATGAAGGTAGGTACTGATTTGTGCTTCTGTGCCTTAGACAGCAGTTGAATGAGCTAATCTGCTTTAAAGACTTGGATACGGGTGGATGCCCAATACCTTAACATACTCACAGTGAATCTCCTTCCAAGCACTAGTGAATTAAAACTACCTTCCCCTTTGCTGATGACAATGAGGACATCAACTGCAGGGGGCCCTCAGTGATACCTCTAAGCCAAATGATTGCCAAAGGCCAAAGCCAAAACCAACTCCAAGGAGGGAGGCGCTGTGAATATGTTTCACCAATATCAATGTCACTGGACACAGGGAAACCTTCAGACTCAGAAGCACTGTAATCAGTTTCCCTAATCTTCGCCTTGAGGTGCTTCTCTGAGTGCTTGGGTTTTAAAAGGTGGCATATAGAGTCCTTGACAGATGCCATTGTGGAACAGAACCAAATACATACCTTCTCCTGACCTAGGTATTTCCAGAGAGAGTTTGCCCTGTAACAGACTGCCCTCAGGATGAAATTTTACCAGTGTGGACAAAGTATACACTCAGTCTGCTTTGAGTCTAGACAAAACACACTAAGCATGAAAGTATTTGTGTGGAATTTATTTTACACACTTTAAACACTTTTTCTGTTTCTTTACTAGAAAACTCATGCTTACTATCAGACATCTAGCAAGACAATAATACAAAGATAAGCAAAACTGTGGGCAACTTAGCAATGACTCAAAGCAAACTCATACAGCAGACTGACAATGCTGAGTACTGATTCCAATGATCACAAACTGTGCCAAGAAAGATCTGAAGGTGTCATTGGTCAATGCCCCTTTTATACCACAAACATATTGACATTCAAGTCTGGGATATTCTGATAAGGAAAGTGGGGCACAGGTTTAGTTCTGTAAGTTGGGCCAGTTGTCATCCTCCTGTAGACAGGCATCTCAAAAGTGATGACTGCAACATTGAGGATTATGTTGAAGGTAAAAGGTTAGCATGTAAAGTTCCCTACTAGCAATGTATAAAGACAGGATGAAAAATGTTGTCAGTAAATGTAAATAGTGTACAGAATTTTTAAGGAAGCTGGTAGCACTAGAATGGATAAAAGAACAGCAAACTTAACATTTTTTCAGGATGTATGCAAATGTACAGAGCGGAAATGTGAAATGTTAGTGGTTCCCGGGTGTGGAGTACAGTCGACAGAAAAGTATGACTATTCTATGTTACTAGAATGCTGTGTGGGAAGGGTTTAAGTATAGCAGTAACGTAGCAAGCCAAGGATGGCCATTTGTACATATTTAGAAAAAAGAAGGGGAAAGGTAACAGCTGTCAGTACAGAAACTATCTGATAAAATTATACCTTTCCAACATGTATTCATTGAGAGACTCTACAAGGGGGATTTCCCCTGTAAAATCAGAAAAGGGAGTTCTAGAGAGAAAACTATGGAAAGAACAGTAGAAAATGGGTGGAAATTTCTGAATATGCATGATATCAGAGTAGGAAGAGATGATGCATACTAAAAACATTGGATACAATGACCGACTATATTTTTACATCAGTTCATTAAGTTCTGCAAAATAAGGCATCGTGGTGACATGTTTTTCAGATCACAAACTAGTGTTTTGGGGGACACAGGGAAGAACTTCAATACGAGTTTAAGGAGCTTTAAACCAAATGTAGAAATACTGCATAAAGCAGTTTAGATTTTATCATTTTGCAGCTGTGGGACTGCCTCAAGAAAATAAAACTTTATCATTCCAAAATGGAGTGCACCTTTGGATCATTCCAAAGGTGCGCAGGTGAAAACAGCCCTTTCAAAAGCCAAAAGCACAGCGTCAATGGGGCCAGATGGTGTCCCAGGCTGCGTCTTGCATGAACTACAGAATGAACTAACCCCCCACCTAAACACACTGTTCAACCTCAGCCTCTCCACAGGCTACGCGCCCATAGAATGGCGCACAGCAATGGTTATTCCACTCCACAAAGGAGGGGCCACAACTGACCCTAGTAACTATTGCCCCATAAGCCTGACTACCTTGGTCTGCAAGGCTATGGAGCGCATCATCATGCAACTCATTAACGAAGACATTGGGAACCTCCAAACACTTGACCCGACCCAGTTCAGCTTTGTTAAGGGCAGATCATGCCTACTAAACCTGGTTGACTTCTTCGAGACAGTCACCAAGACCATAGATGAGGGGAAGATAGTTCACACAGCCTACCTTGACCTCGCCAAGGCTTTTGACACCATTCCCCACTTGGGAATTATAGAAAAACTCACCAGCCTGAACATAAACCCCTACGTCATGAGATGGGCTGCCAACTGGCTTACAGACAGAAGTCACACAGTAAGAATAGCGGGCTCCAGGTCCTACTCTAAACCAGACACAAGTGGTGTCCCACAAGGCTCGGTCCTGGTACCTCTACTGTTCGGCATATACTTCTCAGAAGTACAGGCAAACACAGGAGGACTATGGCTAACCAAATTCGCTGATGACTGCAAACTGGGAGCCATAATTGACTCTCCGGCTGACACAGACATTCTCAAAAAGGGCCTTACTGAGATGGACACCTGGTGTGAAAGTCATGGTCTCAAGCTAAATGCCAAAAAATGCATAGTCATCCCATTTGGGAAAAACAAAACACCCATGAATTACCACATACGTGACAGACCCCTTAATACAGAAGAGGTAATAAGAGATCTGAGGACCCAGGTAGATAGTAATCTCTCCTTTGACAATCATATTGCCAAAGTAGTTAGGAAATCCTTCTATGTAGCCCATCTAATTACTAAAGGGTTCGCATCTAGAAATAAAGAGGTTATAGTGCCCCTCTACTCATCACTCATCAGACCCATCATAGAGTACAATGCCCCATTTGGGATGTACCTCACAAGACACTTCCAACAGCTGGAAAGACCACAAAAGTAGCTCACCAAGAGGATTACTGGCCTCAAACATATGTCCTATGCAGCCCGACTGGAAAAACTCCAGCTGTACTCAGTCGCATATCGCTTACTCAGAGGTGATCTCTGCCTGACTTACAAAGCCATGTCCAACTCTGAATTGATGGACATGCTCCACCTAAAGAAATCCAAGTCACTGTGAGCCACTCACTCTAGTGAGCGAAACCTCGCCACAACAATAAATAGAACATGCTGGAGGAATAGATTCCTGTCACAGAGACACCCCATGCTTTGGAACAAAATTCCTAACTACATTAGGCAGAGCCCCTCACTAACACTCTTCAAGAGAAACCTTGACGAGTGGATGGGTAACAGAAAATACACCCCTGGGATCACTTCATTGGCTCTTCTTGACAGAGGCTCAGTTAATTAATTAATGGGGCGGCGAAAGCTGACACACTCTGGCTAGGCTTATGCCCTCGGGCAGACAGCCTAGTACCTACCTATGAATGTATGAAATGAATAAACTGAGGCAAACTATAAGAGTTTTTTTTTTTTTTAATACAGTTGGGAAATAGCATAGCACTAGATGAAGGGACCTTAGGTCTGAAGGTGTACATCATACTACTGGGGAAAAGCAGAGGACAAATATAAATATTGCTAGACGTTATGTCATAGATGGAGTAAAAAGCCAAAAGAATGTCCATCTGCTGAAGAGCTCATTAAAAGAACTTTACACCACTGGAACTTGGAATGTAAGAACTATAAACCAAGGTAGAATTCCACCAAGATAATTCACTAACACGTTATTCAACAGCCTAAGAGACAGCTTAACACATCATTACAGAATGGGTGACCTGTACAATGCCATTCTGATTGGAAAATGATTGTTCTACAACAGGGTATTAATGTACAGGCAATGTCTGATGAAAAATGAGTCCACCTCTTAAAGGCAGCATATTAAGCTGGCACAAAACTTGGACTGTAAGAAAGCTAATGGCCACCACTGTTTTATGCTCGTTAAGTAGCACTTTTGTTGTTTAGCCAGTGTAAATTTAAAAGAAACACATAATTGCAAAAAAAACCCAGGAAAGTGTGTGTGTGTGTGTGTGTGTGTGTGTGTGTGTGTGTGTGTGTGTGTGTGTGTGTGTGTGTGTGTGTATTTATGTTTCTGTCTGCATATGTGAGTGAAAGCATGCTTGCGTGCATAAAAGCAAAAGTGTGTGCGAAAGAGAGAGAGAGAGAGAGAGAAATTGATCAGTGGCTGCAGTAGTTATTTAAAATTAAGAGGTTTGCATACCTCTCAACCCTCTTAGCTCAATAAATCTGAATAAAGCCTAAAATAATGGTGGGCCAAAGGCTCAAAAATAGGAATAGATATTAAATATTGCTCATATAAAATTAGAAATTTGGTAGAATAAAAGGATATGTGTTAGCATACATTTTTCAGAAGGAAATGAAGTCTGAAACTCAAGTGTATGTTACTATTTAGTGACTTCAACCCCCAATGATTTGCCAACAAACCACAAATTTTATAACAGAGCAAAAACACGAGGTAGAAATGTAGATTCTATGAAAATCTGTTCAGACATATGGAAATAAGAAACTTTTAATGGCTGACATTATTAACTGATTTTAATTGTGTGTTTTTTAAAGTCACTGATTCTGAACGTTTGTGTGTGAGAGAATGTGTGTATATACATTAAATACTTACCAAATTCATATTTTGGAAGTAAAATACTTCCTCCAACAACATTTACATACACTACAGCAAGTCTGAAACAACAGACAGAGGAAGTATTTTGCATCAAAAATATATTATATCAACTCTGAGATCACACTACAGTGGGGAAAGGGCTAAAACCCACTCTCCACTGTACAGTTATCTTGGACAACAAGCTAATGGCATTTGTAGACATTTTGATATTTTGTTTAAGCATGCTGTGAGCAAATGCTTACAACATTCTGAACTGTTGATGCAATGAATGACAAGAAGAGATAAAGAGGCATATTTAGCAGTGCAAATTAATAGAAGACTATAACAGAATGGGAAAAGTGTGAGTTCTCTTCAAGAAGCTTGGCAATATTATTAGAAACATCCAAATAAAAATAGGTATGAAAAGAGCAAAGGTGACAGGGACTTAGCAGACAAGAAGATACCAAGAAAAGCTAGCAGAAATATATATATATATATAAAACTATATAAGAAGGGCCCAAAATGAGATACATACCATGGTGTATTCAATGAGCTACAGTCAGACATCTTAGAGAACAAAGTTAAATGTGCCCTAAAAAGCCTTGTTACTAATGAGGCTGCAGGACAAGATAGAACTCCAAGTGAGTTATATAAATCTGGAAAAATGATGCGGTCACAGAGCTGCTTGGAATTTGCCAGCAAATATGGAAATAAAACAGTTGCCATTGGGTTGGAAAACTTCAATTTCTATTCCAATCCCAAAAAGAGCAATGCTGAAAAGTGATCAAATTGTCAAACAATTGCACTTCATACTAACAAGGTATTTATTATTCAAGGCCTTCCAAGCTAGACTGCAACAATATAATCGGACAAGAATTGTCAGAAGTCAATGCTGGCAGAGGCAAAAGCGATTACATTGCCAACAACTGCTGAGTAACACAGGAGCCAATAGAGTTACAGGAAAGTAATGATATTTATTTTATTGACCACTATAAGCCTTTGACTGTGTGAACCAAAATAAATTTTGACAAGTTCTTAGAGAAAAGGGGGTGCTTTGTCACCTTATTTGCCTTTAATGAATCCTGTTTTTCCTTTTAATTTTTTAACACCAGACCAGTACAATGCAAGTGTTCATAATTCACAATAAAAATCACCACCTTTTTCTGACACAAATTCCCATACTCAGCAACCTGTCCTCCACCTAGCTCTTCCTGTGTCACGTTCAAAGATCAGATTTCTTCCATAAAGTTTTCAAAACCTACTTTCTTGTAAAAGAGAGACCACCATTTTTAATAGGAACAGAACATTAGCTAATAAAGGTACAGTCCATTTTCCAAAAGAAATATTTCTGCAACTACTGACCTTTGAAAAAATAGCTTCCTATCTTTCTCCAAGCATTCATATATTTCCCAAAATCCAATAGTTATAATCCTAAGGCATATGTCATCCAGACAAATTACTAAAATAAACAAATAAGCATTTTGCCACCAAATTATTTATAACTTTGCAATCTTAACACATAAGTTACCAAGAATCTTTGCATCCACATTGGTACCAACATAATTTTGTAGACTGAATTAAACCAGGTCATCTTTCTCAGGCACTTGATAAATCTCTTGAAAAAAATATTGTTGAGGTATCTTGTTATGGTAATAATGTATGTATATGTGATAGAGCCACCAAATAGAAACTGGTCAGAATTAATCAAGATAGACACTTCCTAGTTCCAAATTTTTGTTAATTGAGTAACAGTTTTTTTCCTCAGCTTCTGAAGCAACACTGCCAGAGCTGATTTTTCTCCAGCATAGAACAGTTAATATCTGTTAGACTTACAAAACTGTTAGAATTCTCTGTAGTCTGTTCATAATTACAGCCTTGACTATAGGTTGTGTTGTAGAAAATACACTGTCAGTTTTGTTATGGTCCAACTTTTCCTTGTTATGTGCCAAGATCTATTCCATTTGAATGGAAGAAACAAGCATCTACTGTGTACCTCATGAAGCCAGTCATTCAATGTTGATAGAAACCAGGGAAATGGAATACACAAAAACAGTGAAATATTCTTCCTTAATAAAACTGCAATAAATTCACTGTCATCCACATGATGTAAATCTGTGAACAAAATAGAGCTCAACAGTTATACAGCTTTGTCTCCACAGTTATGTTGCTCCAGCGTGAATCTTTTTCACCATCCAACTGTTAATACATAATTCAAGTTTGAACAAAGTGAACCAACTCTACATAGGTTTATAGGTTGTTACTAGACTAAAGACCACTAGGGCCTTGATAAGGCTAGCCACGCACCCAAACCATTTGGGTCCCAAGTATCATACGGGGGTGGGGGGCATTTTAGTAGGCAGATAACTAAGGATTTGCACAGGAGGTTGTTCATTAGGATAATTCTTTTCTTACTGACAGGTTCTGTCCATAAGGGACATGGGGACCAGACCGAGGTAAATTTACGATTTCCCATCCAATTGTCAAGGTTTTGTTTGAATAGGGTCAGGAATGAACTCTGTTTTACATTGATGGGGATCCTATTCCATACTATAGGGATCCTCTGGGGTACATCTCTGTCTCTCAAGCACATTCTGTTTATTACACAGGTGAAGTTCAGATTCCTAGATCTAGTGTTTCTGCTGTTGTCTGTTTTGCAAATGAGCAACACATCCATCAGGACTGGGTCTGAGGAATCCCTGTAAGCCAGGCAAAGATTCCCTCTCAGCATCCTATAGGAGACTGAATACAGAGACAGAGCGTTTAGGTGATCAGTGTAGGTGATCAGTGTAGGACAGGGTATTCATAGCCTGAATTCTCCTAATGAGAAACCTTTGTGAGTGTTCCAACTGTTGCAAGTGTCTGGTTAGATACATGAAAAGTAGGCACTGTATTCAATGATACAGATCTGATAAGGGTCGAGCAGAGTGGTCCTCTAAATTCCTTGGACCTGGATGCCATACCCTTACCCATAAGTTGGGCGACATATAATGATTTTCTTACTATCTTAGTTACATGCTGGTCAAAGGCCAGATTGCTGCATACATATATTTCCAGATTGCTGCATACACATGTTCCCAGGTCCCTTTCTACCAGATTGACTCTTAGGGGTGTTTTTTCGATGGACTAATTAACTTGGGTTAACATTTTCCTAAGGGCATTATAATGCATATTTGGCATTGAGATTTAGGCCACAGCTTTGCTACTAGTCATTTGTCTGTGTTAAACCCACTTGTAAGATGTTTGTGTCTTGGGAGGAATCTATTATAGCTCCCAATTTACAGACATTTGCAAACTTAGTGAGCCAGAGGCCTTGACTTATGAGAAGTAAATGTCAAACAGGAGCAGGCCCAGCAAGTAGGCCTAGGGTACTCCACTGGCAATTGTTCTTTTGGTGCAGGTGGTCTCACCAATCTTGACTTCTTGGGGCTTGTTTGTGAGTCAGATGGCAATCCAGCAAGCTATGCAAGAGTTTACACCTAGCTCAGAGAGAGAGTTTGTCCACAGTGCCTGAGTGGGGTATGCTATCAAATACCTTAGCCAAGTCACGATACACAGCATGCACCACTTTACACCATCCACTCATTTGGTGACCCTCTCAAAGAAGTCTACCAGGTTAAGTAAGCATGACTTTCCCTTAACAAAGCCAAATTTTGATGGGTCTAGTGTGTGTAGGTTGCTAATGTCCTTGTTTATCATTTCCATAATAATTCATTCCATTGCATATTAAGCTTGTTAGACTAACTGGTCCCTCGTAAAGTTGATGGTCCACTTGTGTAGAGGGAATGACTATTGCAGCCCTCCATTCACTTGGAACGTAGCCTGGACTCAAGGAAGCAGTGTTCTTGGCTTTAGTGAGTGCTGCCAGCACCTGGTCCTTGCTGATAGCTGGAGGAAGTATGTTGGAGGGGATTTCACCTGGTGGAGCTGGGGGCAGTGGGGGTGAAGTTTGAGCTGAATTTATCAGCCAGTAGGTTTGCTGTGTCACCCGATCAGTGTAGGTGGTACCATTCACCATCACTTCAGCGCACTGTTGTGCTACCTCTAAGGTTCCTGATATAGATGAAGAAGGCCGTCTGATCATTCGTAGCCTGTGAGGCTATCTGGACCTCATAGTTAGCCTTTTTGGACTTAGACCTCTTAGTTTCCTGTTTAGTTGTATAACATAGCACTTGCCTTTAAGGGAGTTGTTTTTCCTGGTTTTGATCATGAGTTTTTTTTTATATACCCTGTTTAAATGAGGATTCCACCAGTGGGGTTTGTTTTCAGTGTTTCTTTTGGGATTATTTCTGGTAGGTACAGTGGCCTCTATGAGGCCATACACATGTTTGTGTAGTGACTCTGTGAATAATTCTGAAAAGATAGCTGTGGTAGCTGTGGTACTGGTATTGAAGAGCCTTCAATTTTTACAAACTGTCACTCAATAAGATGTAGTTTGCCTTTAAATAGTTATAAATTGTACTGGTTTGGCTGCATTTTCTGGTTTGATTTTTACTTCAAATGAGGCAGCTTTGTGATCCAACTTCACTAGTCAGGACATGACATGGCAGGGTGCAATGATCTCCCGTGTCGGTGAACACCAGATACAGTATGTTTGATCTTCTAGTTGGAGCATGCACTATCTGTTCCAGGGTGTTTGTGTTAACATCCAGAAAGCACTGTGCCTGTGAGCAGGAGTGGCCTTAGGTCAGCTGCTGCCCTAGGCAAAAGGGCTCCACAGCACCCCCTATCACACCACCTGGTGATCCCATCCTGGTCTACCTACACCAAATAAATACTGGAAAAGTGCCCCTGCTAGAGCGGCGCCCTAGGCAGCCGCCTAGTTGGCCTATTCCTAAGGCCGGCTATGCCTGTGAGTTTGAGATACTGCAGGTTTCCCATTCTATAGAAGGGTAGTTAAAGTCAGCAATGAACCTTAGCCTTGGTTGGATGGTGAGAGCCTCTAGTAGGTTTAGATAAGAGTTGTGAGACTCTAAAAGTGTAGATGGTGAACTGTAGCTTGCCATGATACGGTAATGGCCCTTACTTATGGAGACCTGCATGTGGATGAGCTCCATGTTGTTACCCTGTTTATCCAACCTGTAGGCATGTTTGTTGCTAACTCAGATTGAGGCACCTCCACCTTTGGCCTCTGTCTGTGCTGTTGTTGGTCTAAATGTTTGGAAGGCACTATAGCCTTGTACTTCTGCAGTACCATCTACAGCTTTAAACCAAGTCTCTCTCACGGTACAGACATTGACATTCTCCAAACTGAGCAGGGCTTAAAGGGTGTGGAGTTTTTATTTAGTCTCAAAGCACTGAGGAGAAAACCTTAAGGTTGCCTGCAGACTTTTTCCACTATGTTGGTAGTTTTGTCTTTTTGGCATTGCCTAAAAAAAGCTCTAAGGTAGTGGATAACGTTTTAGCCAATATCTGAAAGTTGGCACAGCAATGTGGACTTTTGACCATGTTCTCCCATACTAACAGATATTGGATCTCCCTGGACTGACACCAGAAACTAAGTCAATTATTAAAATCAATCATTTTATGTTCATACTGTGGCATCATCATTGGTGAAGGCAGAATGCTGCTCTGCAAGGCTTATACTATCTGTTACACATATTCCCAGAGACCCACTATGTCTCTTTTCAATTAGTCCAGTGAGGTATGTCTCAGGTCATTTACACCCACATGGGCTATGAAAGGATCATACTGGTATCTGGGATGCAGTAACTTGAGTGCGTGTGTGATACTGTGGATCTTGGCTCCAGATAGACAATAACTGTTTTCTTCTCCTTGTTAAACCTGGTGAGTGGGACATCTATCCCCAATGACAAGAGTATTAAGTAAAGTGTATGCTTGCCTTACAGACTTTGCACTCAGGGCACCATTAGGTGTAGGCTCATGTGAGATGGTTGGTGCTGCTTTTTGTGTGTGCTTTATTGACTGCTGAGGAGAAGTGTTGCCTTTAGGTGGTATGGAGGTCTTTGAGATTTTGAAGGGTTTCTTTTAAGAGCCTCAGCATAAGGTAATCTGTGTGCATTGTGAATGGAATGTGTGACGGCTATAGTGTGGGCATTCCTGAAAACCTAATTTGTATGTCAGATTTTTACATCTAAGGAAGTTGTGTATTTACATATCTCGCATACCATGTTATTTTCCTTAGTGATTAACTGGTTGTCTGGGAACATGACACATTTGCTACACCGCCTTAGGATGCTCAAATCTACCAAGCTGGCCACAGAGACATTTGGAAATTGTATACTTATGTTGTCTGGTTTTGTAATAGGGTTGGCTGTTTAGGATTAAGGACTGGGTTTTAACAGGGGTCTCCTAGGTTAGCTTTTGGGGTTAAGGGCAAGATGTTATATAGTGATGGGCTATGGTAGTGCTCTTTCATGTACAAGCTGGCTTCTCCAAGCTTATTTCTGCACAATGTCACACTGTTTAATGGTTTTGAATCTAATTATAATTTTATAAGTACATTTTACTGTCTAGGCATTTGCTACTATACAGGATACCGCTAATTGCTGCTGCCCAGTAGGTAGCTCCGTGCAGAGAAAAAAACTTACTCCTGTGCTCTCTAGCCAATAAATAACCATACTTTGAGCCTCATATTGTACTTCCCAACTTAGAGAGACCAGGTAAACACCTTCTTCTGCAAAATGCCTGATCCTAGAATTTCTTAATGTAAATGCACAACAAAACTACAGATTAAACAACAGCTACCAAACAACCAATTCCCTGGCTAATTCACCATTCTGCAAAGAGATTTGGAGGTACACAGACTAGAAAAGCCAAGAAACACCGCAATTACTACTGTTGCCACAAAATTAAAGGAATGTTTTAAAAAATACTCAAAACAGTAGTGACCACAAGTACAATGCAGTTAATCAAGAAAATGTTCTCATCTTAACTTGGATGGCTCTAGATACAGTTGAGACACTGAGAGAGCATTGCATAGTTATCTGTATGTGAACAGAGTCTTGCAACTTGCCTGATTTATAGTACAGAAAAAAAGATTGTAAATTTACTCCTATGCCCTCTAGCCAATAAACAACAACACTTTGAGCTTCCTCCAGTGCTTCTCAACTCAGAGAGCCCAGGTAAACACCTTCTGCCACAAGATGTCTTACCCTGGAGTCTCTTAATGTAAAAGCCAAATAAAAGTAGCTCTCGGGTGCACATTAAACAACAAACAGCTACCAAAAAAGTAAGTCCCTGGCTAACCCATCATTCTGCAAAGAGATTGGGAGGCACAGAATAGTAAAGTCAACAAACACAGAAATTACCATTTTTTACAAAAAAATTAATAAATGCTTTACAGTACTGATCACTGTATAAATCTGCCTTCTGTGTGGAGTTTGCATGTTCTCCCTGTGTTCGCGTGGGTTTCCTCCGGGTACTCCGGTTTCCTCCCACATTCCAAAGACATGCATCTGGAGCATTTCTCCCCGGGCCTCCGCTGAAAACAGGCTCTGTGGAACCTAGTCGGACATTCCCGGTCAACAAATGTTAAATAAATAAATAAATAAATAAATAAATAAAATAAAGCAAGTACGAGTGCAGTTAATCAGGAAAATATTCTTATCATAGCTTGGATGGCTGTAGATGCAGTTGAAACACTGGAAATACATTGCATAGCTCTCTGTAAGTGAACAGAGAACACATCTAGCATACTGTAGCCTGACTGCTGTGAGGAAGTTATTAAGAGCTGCCCATGGAATGTGACGGATGCCTCCTTATCATATAAATTTTCACCACATACACATTACTTTAGTAACCCATTTCAGTGTTGCAGGAATCAAATGTTTTTCACAAGAAGTATCCAAAGTGAAAGTAACTTTGGTTTAATAAAATTAATAGTGCCTTTAAAAGGTATTTTCAGCTAGTTCTATTTATTACTCACATCACTCATCTACTGTAGTAGCACCCTTAATATTCCTGAATAGACTGTGTTCTAATGTAGGCATACATACCCATTCTGAATACTTCAGTTCTCAAACCATTTGATAAGCATTTTTGACTTAGTTGAATTTACTTTTAAACCCTGTAATGTGGCTAAACCTTCCTCCAATATAAAATGTTTAAATTAATCTGATGATTTTTTATTGTCAATAACATACCATCTGCATAAACTATAGTTTGCATATTTCATTAATTTCTGTACAAATACAAAACATCAGTCAATATGTAGGACTCCAAATAATGCATCTATAGCCAAATAAAAAGACTGAGAGACAATGGACAGTACTGATGCACTCCCAGACTTTGAGTACCTGAAATTGTGTTCCATTGATTGTAATGCAGAACAATTTCCTTATATTATGTACATTCCCTGGAAGATTGAGATTTTCTTTAAAGATGAAAGAAATGTGGTCTCTCACAAATATTAAAAACGTCTGAAGCATTTACCAAACAGAATGTTAGGTTAAGCTCTGTTAAGCATATTTTTGAATAATAGTGTAGTATTACTTGTCTATAAATAATCAGGCATAGACATCCTTCTGCCCAGAATGAAACACATCTTAAGGGATAATGCAGCTGATTTATAAACATTAGAAAATATTTTTTTATTATTATTTTGGTGCCATCATGTAATCCATGTTAAAGTATATTGGTCACATTCAAAAACATCTTTCTCTTAAAATGAATTTAATTTTCAGTTATACTCCCGATTTAATGTTGCAAATGGTTTTGCAAAAACAAAAAACAATGAAGATTACAGTGGGATATCTGAGTTTTATTTCACTGTTAATTCAGTTTTTCTCTACAAACACACCCATAAAAAGATGTTATGGTAGGTACTGGGCAATGATTTATATACAACTGTGAAGCATCATGGGTAAGCAAATCAACTTGCCTCTGCAGAGAAGCCACATTTTTCAATATGAGGTGTTGCACCTGCACAAACTATTTGAAAACTTGTCTTTCTAGGAAATAAGAAACTGTTATTAAGGTGTACTTAGCATACAAATACAGTAGCCTATACATTAATTTAGATAGTGATTCATTCTGCATTCAGTCTTTCATAACATCATGCCAGAGATTTTCAGCTCCATTGAAAAAAATCAGGGGTTGCCTGTAACAAAATAAAATGCAAAAATATTTTTTTGCTTCAAAAACTCTACAATTGATACAGTATAAGGTAAGGATGTTGTACCCAACCCCAAAAGTCTGTTTATTTCTTTACATTTCATTACCGGGAGATTCCGACTGGGTAGGAGCCCATTTTTCAGCAGAAGCCCAGGGACAGTAGCTCCAAAGTATTACAAAACATTTTAAGAATAATTTTACAATCTTCAATTTTTGTGTCTTTCGGCTTTTCCCGGTTAGGGGTCGCCACAGCAGAACTCCGGTCCGCTAATCATTGGTAGTTGATTTTTACATGCCGAGTTACCAGCCCTGACGCACAACCTTCAACAAAGGTACGCCCATTCACACATGTCTCCACGCAGAAGACGCTCTAGCTGAGAATCGAACTGGACAGCGTCTTACTGTGAGGTGACAACGCTACCGCAGCACCACCACCACGGCTTTACTTTTTCTTAATGTTTTCATATTATATCTAATTTGGTATAATTGTTTAAACTGTAGATTTTTTTTGTATAATTTTACAATCTTCAATAATAATACAAAAGAAATCTACAGTTTAAACAATTATACCAAATTAGATATAATATGAAAATATTAAGAAAAAATAAGTTACTTACACTTGCTTTATTTTATGACCAATAGACCTTACACAGTGTAACTTGATAATTTTCCATCTGGGGCTTCCCTTCCTAGCTTCAGGAAAAAAAATCATTCTTGCAAGTGAGAAATATAGGTCAACATTCAACACTGCAAGCTGCTTTGCAGTTAACAGATGAATTTAAATATGGGGCGACTAAATCTGAAAAATTTTTTAGAACTCAATGGGATTTGTTTCATGATCTGGGGACTTACTATTTGGATGGTAGGTGGCAGGACAGTCTGGAGATCTGGTTGTATAGAAAAAAATACAACTTAAAATGCTATACAGTTATGTTTAAAGAAAATGTTATTTTCTTTATTATTATTATTATTATGCTCCATGGAAATAAAATATTCCAGAATATTTTGCAAAATTTTGGATAGGTTTGTTATTTCTGCAAAGGCCAATCTTTTATTATTATTACATAATTTCTATTATAATTTTTATTGACAAGAGATAAAAAATATCCCATCATGCCCCCCTGAAAAATACAAATTTAATCTATATTCCCTATACGGAAAGGCCATTTTTGTATTTCTTTTTTACCTTGTTCAGCTGTGCTACATTTTTCTCAGAATTTGCCACAATGAATTTCTTTAATTTACTCATTTGGTTCATCAAATGCATGAAATTTAAAGGGCGAGTATCCTGTTCAATTTCATATCTGTAAGTTAAAATAGCACATTTTCCTAGAATTGTGACTTTGAAAGCAGCCCATACTGTCACAGAAATAGCTATCTGTGAAAGATATGAAGCCCAAAATTTCCTTGTCCCTTTTTCAATAATTTTTGTAGTAATCTAAAAATTTCAAGTTGATTTTTACCCTTCTTGGTTTACCCCACCAAACTAAATTGGTGAATAGTAAAATGCAATAAGGAAACAGGTCCTCCACTGTGAATGAACATCCTTTGAGCTCAAAAATAAATGCTCAACAAACAATAAAATAGTAAGAAGGATGAAATACGGCAGCACAGGCTAAGAAACTTTAATAAACAGGTTAGCACTTTCGCACCTAAATAATTGTGCTTCTTCAGATCATACAAATAGAAAACCAAGTGCACTTAAATACAAAATATAATTTAAAACAATTAAAAACATATGCAAACACTTAGTAGCAGTTGATTCAATGAACCTATCGGAGTACTAAAGTATAAATGTATAATCACATAATAGTCAAACTAGAAATCAAAATTATCTTCAAAAATGAATGAACCTTCATAGTTTGAGAAAAAAACTCTGTGTTAAAGGGCGTAGCCAATCACATGATGTCAAACCTCCAACAGAGTGCAACATCGCATCTATTCATAAAAATACATTCATAAACTCACAAACTAAATAAAAACTAAGTAAAGTAATAAAATTAGTGTAAAGGATGTGCTTTCAAATAACGTTTCAAGGAAACCTTTCCATTCAAGCCAGGGATCTGAAGCACATAACTTCACAATCCACCTGACCTCATGTTGTTCTGTAACATTCTTAAAATCACCCATTTGTAAGCTCTTGTAAGCTCTCAACTGAACATTCAACAACCATAGAGGTAAACGTGTGTACATCACCACAATCTATAATATGTTTAGCTAAGTCACTCAACCTCTCGCTTGTGTATAGCCTCCAGATGCCCTCTAAATGCGTTCTCTTAAAGAACAATTTGTCTTACCTACAGAAAAGGAGAAGCATAATCCACACTGTGCTAAATAAACAACATTTCTAGCAGAGCAATTGGCCCTAACATTAAACCTAAAATCTTTATTCATCAGAGGATGTAAAAAACTATTTGAAACGCAGCTCAAATCACAAAAACTGCATCCCCCACATGGGAAGGTACTGCTAGCATCCTGTACAACCTCATGCTTACATTCATTGTAGAATAAAAGCCTCTTCAACAATTCCTTATTTCTAATCTGAAAATGAGGACGTTCACCAACTATGTCTTTAAGTTGTTCATCCAAGGTTAAAATAGGCCAATTTTTCTTAATAAACTGACATACTCTGTCAATATCACTTGAATATTGCAGACAAGCAGCTACAGCCGCAGCCTGCTGTACATTATTTGCAGCAGATGAATAGAGTGTTTCAGATATAGAAAAATAAGGGTTAGCCCTACCATCTCGCAAATGTATGAGATCCATGCTCATTTTTCAACCTCTGTACTACTGTATCTCCAATCTCGAAACTCATGCTTAAAACATTCATATCTGAATAAAACCTCTGGTTCTCATCATTCAGCCTAGAAATATGCATCCCTTGCCCCCTTAGGATATCCTTGTAAGTATGTGAAGGGTGAATACTATCTCTTCTCAAAATAATGTTCCTCCTACAACCCTTTCTATACAAGCCAGTTCTAAAAACACAATTTTGTCCTTTGAATATTCTCACATCTAAAAAAATCCAATTCATAATTAGAGAACTTATACATAAATTTCAACTAATGAGTAGTCTGATGTATAAATGTAACAAATTCACTTACCAGAGCTATAGAACCTGTCCACAACAGAAATACATTGTCAACAAAAATTGATATGACCTGCCAAGATATTAATTTTCAAAACTAAATTCACCTTCCCACTGAGCCAAAACTATACTGGCGTAGCTGCTGGCACATGGCGTGCGTATCTCTATGCCTAATCACTGGAGATAATATTCCTCATCAAAAAGGAAAACATTACTCTCAAGGATCAACTCTAAAAATAGACATATAAAGTCTACTTTGCTATTACTGTACTGGCTCTTGTTACTTAGATAGGATCTTACAGCATCTATCCTTTGAGCATACAGAATTACTGTAAAGACAGAATTAACATCTGTGGCACTGTGATGGACAAACATTTTTATCTGCAGGCTATGCATGATATGTCAAGTGATATAGCTATTTATTCAATTATATCCCAGTCTGATACTGAACAGATGGGTAGAGTGGTTTACACAGCTTTACATGACTGTCTGCTTAGCAGTATTACAGCCATTGATATGTTCAACTATTTCATTGTAGATTTTCCAATTGTGCCGTGTAACAGTCTGCCTAAAATCCATAAGGATGCCGTGAGACCTCCAGTGAGACCAAAGTTGGCTTACTGAGTCTTTATCTACTTTTGTGGCAAAGAATCTGAAACCTGTGTTAGATTCCTTTCCCACTGTGTTATGTGATACTAAACAGTTTTTAAAAGACATGTATACTCATGTCAGTGTTACAAAGGACTCCATAAGAGAATGTTGTCTGATGGTTCCCCTAGATAAATCCTTGACAGGATATATTAATCACATCTGAGAAATGTAAAGATGCAAAGAAAGACCAAAATATTTAGCTTACTGACCAGGAACATGTAATCAAACAAATAAGATGTGCAATGTCATGCCATATGTAATGGATATCATAACAACAATCCAAAACTGTGATGCTAGCATATCTACTGCCACACCATCCCTGGAGTCAGACTGAAAAGTGCACTAAAGTATTAAAGTCTTAAAATCTAAACTCTTGGGACAGTAGATACCTGCTGTTACTGCATCTGATAATGGCCCACACTACCAAAGTCAGGAATTCAGAACATGTACGCATGAGGAGAAATTCTACAAAATATAATATCCATCTTATCTGGCGATCATGAATAAGGTCAAGTAGAAAGAACTATCCAACAGCATAGAATCTCTTGAGTAACAGCAGTAGCAAAAGCTATAAGAATTGTCATCTTGCAAAGTGGTATCAAAACAGGCAGCCAATGCCATTACATCAGTTTTTCCTGCCCTGTCAGGAGCCCCCAATAAGGAGCTAGGTTATGGTGGAAGAACACCACCAGTAGAAAGTAAATACCAAACATTCCTTGTAAGAAGAGAGAGAGAGAGAGAGAGAGAGACAAGAGGGATTGAGGGAGGGAAACTAGGACGGTAACAGTGAATACACTCGAACATCTACATTTATGATAAGTGTACACAACTGTACTATGTTCTTTGTGTTTCACTGTTGCAGTCATCACATTTGGGTTGATTCCCAAAGCTGAAGAAAAGGGTGGAGGCAGTCAAGAAGACTGGGGGCTGGCTAGGAAGCCCTGCAAGACTGCAGTGGCAAACCATGCACTGGATTTGGAGAAGATAGGCAGCTGGTAATGTTTGGTGAAGGTATGAACAGAAGTCCATGTTGCAGCCTCCAGGTTGTCCTGGTGGGGACCCCTCTGAGGAGAGCTGCAGAGGTGGAGGTTGCTCTGGTGGAATGTGTCCTGACCCCCTTGGGGGAAGTTTTCTGTGCTGTCTGTAGCAGATGCAATGTGCTATCCATCTGGAAATTGTTTGTTTGGATATGACCTTGCCCTCTGCTCCTGCAGCGAAGCTGACTAGCAATTGATAAGTTTTTCTAAAAGATGTAGTCCTGTCTATGTAGAATCTGAGCTGTTTGTGCACATCTAGAGAGTGCAGAATCCTTTCCCCCTTGTTTTGTGGGTTAGGGAAAAAGGTGGGCAAGTGAATGGATTGGTTGAGAGCCACACTGAACACCACTTTTGGCATGAAGGATG
Organism: Protopterus annectens; assembly: GCF_019279795.1. Taxonomy (NCBI): domain Eukaryota; kingdom Metazoa; phylum Chordata; order Ceratodontiformes; family Protopteridae; genus Protopterus; species Protopterus annectens. Next base: position 713,687,860 of record NC_056730.1, on the reverse strand, counting down.
GGTTAGTCCTGAGGGAGACCCTGTCAGCATGGAAAATGATGAATGTCTCTACAGCCATAAGTGCTTGTAGCTCTGATACTCTTCTAGCTGAAGTGATGGCCAGAAGCAAGGCTGTCCTCCAAGAGAGAAATTTTAACTCTGTTGAAGCTGCAGGTTCAAAGGGGGGCAGAGTGAGCTTTTCCAACACAAAGTTTAGGTCCCAAGCTGGAGTAGGAGCTCTTCTGGGTGGCCTCAAATTGTTAGCCCCTCTTAAGAAATGTTTGATTTGAGGGTACGAGAAAAGAGGTGGATCTGTGCTGAAATGAGCAGAGATGGCAGAGAGATGAATTTTAATAGAAGAGAAGGATAGACCTTTGTATAGTAGGTCTGCCAGGTAATCCAGGATGAGAGGTAGGGTGGGCTGTGCTGTTTTGGCTTCCTTAGCCTGGATCCAAGTGCAAAACTTTTTCCACTTGTCAGCATAAGAATTTCTAGTGCTGGGGCGTCTGGCCTCAAGTATAACATCTAGAACTTGTTTGCTTAGACTGGCAGCTTGAGGAGAAGTCAGGGAATAAACCAGGCTGCCAGACTGAGGGTCTGCAATTGGGGATGCATGAATTCTCCATTCCTCTGGGTCAGGAGTGTTGGGATCTGAGGCAGGTGACATGGTGGCAGGGGTGACAGGCTGCATGGCCAGTCTGGGACAATCAGGATTGTCCTGGGTTTTTCCTCCCTTATTTTGAGCAGTACCCTTGAAATGAGTGGTACAGGGGGAAATGCATAGACCAAGAGGTTTACCCACTGGAAGCATAGAGCATCCACTTTCCAGGCCTTGCTGTGAGGGTCTCTGGTGCAGAATTTGCTGAACTGATGATTGGAGTGGGAGGCAAAGAGGTCTACCTTGGGGGTGTCCCATTTCTGGGTTACAAGGGTGAAGGTTCTTTGGTCTAGCTGCCACTTGTGTGGGTCTAGTAGGTTTCTGCTTAGGTAGTCTGCCAGAGAGTTTAGATAGCCTGGCAGGAATTGTGCTAACAGGTGTAACTGCATGGCTGCGGCTGTGTGCCAAAGGGTCATGGCAAGCCTGCACAGAGGATAAGAGTGAGTCCCTCCCTGCTTGTTGATGTACCACATCACCATGGTGTTGTCTGTTTTGATAAGAAGAGGCCCCAGGGAGAGTAGGGTCTGAAAGCTGTCAGGGCATGTCGAACAGCTAACATCTCTTTTTTGTTGATGTGCAGATGTATTTGATTTGGGCTCCACTGACCCTGAATGCACCTGATGTCCAGGTGTGCACCCCAGGCATACTCTGATGCATCTGTGGTGAGGGTCTAGGCGGCATGGTGTACTGAGAAGGGAGTCCCTTGTTGTGGTAGCATGCTGCTGCCCACCAAAGAAAATCTTTCCCTAGACAAGGTATCATTGGTATAAGAGTTTCCAGGTCTTGAGAGTGCTGACACCAAAGGCTTTTTAGGTACCATTGTAGTTTCCTCATATGCAGTCTGGCATATGGAATGAGTAGAATGCAAGAAGCCATGAACCTTGCGGATAACTTGGTCCTTGTGGCTAGATGAGAGAAGTAGATTGTCAGGTAGGTTTATTTCTCTGGTGCTCCCAGGAATATAATTTTTTGTGTGGGTACTAGTTTTGATTTCTTTTCATTGATAGTATACCCCAGGGAGGTCAGAAGGTCCTTTACAAAGGTCAGGTGCTTTAGCAGCTTTTCCTGACTGTCTACCTGAATCAGGCAGTTGTCTAAGTATGGGTAAATTTGAATATTTCTTTGCCTGCAAAAAGCAATGGCGGGAGCCAGACATTTTGCGAAAACTCTGGGAGCAGTGGATAAGCCAAAGGGAAGCATTGAGAACTGAAAGTGCAGTGATCCTGCTCTGAAACTTAGGTATTTCCTGCATGATTCCTGATTGGGATGTGTAGGAGATGTGTAGGTAGGCCTTTTTTAGGTCTAATGTGGCTAACTAAGCATTCCTGGAAAGCATAGGAAAAAGCTGCTGGAGGGTGAGCATTTTGAATTTTGGTATCTCCAGAAAGGTGTTTAGAATGGATAGGTCAAGGATGGGGCTCCATGTGCCCTCTTTTCTGGGTACCAGGAAGAGTCTGGAGTAGAAATCTTGGCTTGCTGTTCTGCAGGAACATGCTCTATTGCTCTCATAGAAAGGAGGGAAAGGACTTGCTGTTTGGCCTCTGCCCACTGGTTTGGGGGAAGATCTGGGAACCCTTTTGAGATTGGCAGAGTGTGAAAACAAAATCTGTATCCCTGGGACACTATGTTGAGTACCCAGAAGTCGTTGGTAATGGTGGCCCAGTTGCTTGCGTGGAAGGAGAGTTTTCCTCCTAGGGGCAAGTGAAGGTGGGCATAGGTAGGGAGTGGAAGTGTAAAGTCATTGTAAGCTCTTATCATAAGAGGGTGGCTTTTCACTCTCTGGTTTCGAAGAGGAGGAACTCCATTGCTTAGATCTCTGCATTCCCTGGGGCTGTTGTCTAGGGGGCCTGCTTCCCCTGGCTCCGGGCTGAGCTGACCTGGGGGGGCAGGAAAGGACCAGTGCTTGGAGGGGCAATGCCTACTGAACCTCGGTGGCTGGACCTGTAAGAAGTCTTTAACCATCTGCATGGATTTAGCTTTTTCTTCCATCTTTTTAGGACCTCTTCTGCCTTGGTGCCAAATAAGTTGTCTTTGTGCAAGGGTGTATCCAACAATTTGGATTTGACATGGTCTGGCAAGGCCTGTTCCTTAAGCCAAGCATGTCTTCTAAGTATAGAACCAGTGACTGCTGCCTTGCAAGATGCTTCTAGGGTGTCAAAATCACATTGTAAGGTGTGCTTAGTTATTTGATTTGCAGAATGCATTAAGTCTTGTAACTCTTTATTTTTTGCACAAGCAGGGAAAGAAGACATTTTTTGTTTGAGGAGTTCCATAGTATGTTGCTGATATTTCAGCATATGGAACTGACAATTTAATGTTCTAATAGCAAGAGTAGCACAGGTGTATACTTTTTTACCCCATTTGTCTAATGCTCTGGAATCCCTATCTGAGGGGGTGGGATTCTTAGCTGAAGTTGCCTTAATACCTTTAGGTCCTTGAGAGATGATCTGGGAGTCAGCAGTAGGATTTTTTAAAAGAAATTTGTGAGAGTCAGGGACTGTATAGTACATGTCAGGTTTCCTGGGAACAGGAAGGAGGGTGTCAGGGGTCAGACTGCATTCCATAAAGACATCATTCACAACATCCAAGGCAGGAGGAATGGCCAGAGGTCTGTGCTGTGGAAGATCTAAGAATTCCCTGAGTCTCTTTTTTGACTGAGGATAGTCCTGACATTTCTATTGGAAATGCTCCTATAAAGTATGTAGGGTTTCCCCAAAGGAAAAGTCCTCGGGTGGAGAGGCTGAAGGGATGGATTCCTCTGCATCAGAATCCTCATAAGCAGAGAGGGATTGCAAATCTTCATATTCAGATTCATCAGAGTCATCAGACTCCTGTTCAGATAAAACTGCTGGGGACAAGTCTTTTTTTTCTTTTGGAAGGGGTAGCCTGGCTTCCCTTAATAAGCATTATAAGGTCTTCTGCCATTTTAAGCATTTGAAACTGAGGCAAGAAAGCAGGGGCCTGCACATGGGTCGTCATTTTTGGGTGCGGTTTGTACCCTGGGCCTTAGAAACTCAGTAGTTTTTGAAAGAACTGAAGACGCGAAAGAAGTAGTTGATCTGTGTCGATTATTATTAGTGCAAAGTACTTCCTTGGAAGCGGGTGCCTGCTCAGCAGCTCCGAACCCATCCAAGGTAGAGACATCCGCAGGATTCTTAGTCGAAGAAGAGTCTTGCAGCATACCGGACTCCGAAAGTGTCTCGGTAGCTGCCTATGAATCCACAGAAGTGGACATCAGGGGCTGCGAAAGCACCTTGTGCGGTCTGTCTTGGTCTTTATCGTTACATTTTTTCAGAAGATCGGTTGTCGGATGGCTTACCGAAGCCATATTGGAGGTCGAGGACTGACATTGAAAATATCTAGCTACAATAAGGGCGCGACAATGTATAGTTCTGGCATTGAACAAAGCACAAAAGTGACAGTGGGGGACGTCGTGGTCTGGGCCTAAACAAGTGACGCAGTAGGAATGAAAGTCTCGGTCTGGTATTTGCTTTCCACAGGCGAGACAATTGTTAACTTGTTCTGACATCGGTTAGAGCAAGAAAAAAGGATCCCCAATGGGGTACATAGCTTTAGAAGACTTCAACTTCAATTCAGAAATGAAAAACTCAGGTGGTTGCCAACCGGCACTCGTGCGAACTGCTTCTGCTTCTGGCTCCTCTGCAAGAAAGACTGATCTAATGGCATCGGCTGCCTTTTTTTATACCACTAACGACTTGACGTCAGTCCTGGAGCGACAGCAACCAACGCAGAAATACTAAGCCTCTGGTATTCGGGCCGATTGAGGGCTACCCTGGCAGGGATAACCCAAATGACCCAAATGTGATGAGTGAAGCACGAAGAACATCATATATCCACTGCAATAGTCCTGTTAAATAATCCAGATATGGCAGACCTATGATGAAACCAGACAGATATATGGACTGTTCCAGAGTTAAAAATTACTGAAAGAACTAGAAATTTCACTTAGTAAAATGTTTACTGAATATACTCAAAAGTTTTAAGTCAGTGTGTGTGTGTGTGTGTGTGTGTGTGTGTGTGTGTGTGTGTGTGTGTGTGTGTGTGTAGATATATATATATATATATATATATATATATATATATATGTATAGCTATACACACACACAGACACACACACACACACACACACACATATATATATATATATATATATATATATATATATATATATATATAAATACACACACACACACACACATATATATATATATATATATATATATATATATATATATATATACACACACACACACACATATATATATATATATATATATACACACACACACACACACACACACACGTGTGTGTGTGTGTGTGTGTGTGTGAGCGTGTGCATATATATTTTTATTTGTTGACCAAGTAAGTGATTTGGATGAGACCCTTCCAGCCACAACCTGGACCATAAAGCAAATACAAACATTGCATTCATAAAAAGACGGGTTACAACAACAATAAATAACAAAATATGTAATGTGAACAGTTTTACACATTAGATATATAACACTAAAAATAAACAGGAACACTTGTAGCAACTTGCTATGCTTATAGTAATAGCAGAGTTGCCAGAACCAGTTTTCCACTTTGGATTAAAGTTTATTTACAAAGGACAAATTGGAGGGGGAGTAGCCTAAAATAAAACTGGTCACATCTATAAAATTCCATCAGTGCACATAAATCCTTTTTACGGATCGATTAAATGTACTTTCAATTAACAAAGTTCTTATGTTGTTTAGACAATTTTTTTTTTCTCAAAGCTGACTTGAAACAAACAGGACTTACAAATGTGTGCCCCTTTTTTCTGTTCAGCACACTTTACCATACAGGTGGGTCCATCTCCCTTTTTGTCTCTTCTGCAGGACACCAGCTGCCTTTCCCTTTCCTAGTTTCAGGGATACTTTCCAATGTGCCTTCATCCTTCACACATATTTCCACGAAGACACATCTACAGCACTCTCTCTTTCTGTTTAGACCTAGAGTTCAGGAATCTGAATTCTTCAAATGGCACTGGCAATTATATACATCTAGAGGCAGCTGCTAGCTATTACTAGTTTTGGAAGCTTGCCCTTCTCTGGTTTGCCTGACTCTTTGTATTTCTCTTCCAAGAAACATCCACTGGTAAAGGCAACCCTAATATCATAATAAGCAGTCATTATGCCATGCACACTCACATGAGACTCTCTCTCTCTCTTTCTCTATAGATATATATCTGGATATAGTATTCTGCATTGAATGGACACTAACAATGTCTTTTATGTTGACATAAAAATGTAGAAAATGGAACATTGATACGTACTGCATATGCCCCAGGGATTAACCCCAGAACCAAAAGCAGGTGTTTTTTCAGGAAGGAAAGCCTCTGTGGACCCCCCCCCACACCCCCTGCTAATTATATATACTACCTCCAGGATCACACAATCCCTGGGGAAAGATAATATTCCCCTCCTCAGGGATTAACAGTCCCAGGGAAAGGGAATATTCCCCTACTCCAGGATTATCAATCTCACGTACATGTCCACCACGTATTTTGGTCAACTAAATAGTATCAACAAAACTGACATTGATCTAGTGTCCTTTCAACAAAAGGTAAGACACCCATTTTATTTATACACATACACACACAAATATATATACAGATCTACCTCACTAGATCAGTAGCAAGAAAGTCAGTCTCAAAAGGTTGACATCACAAAGTCTGACACTAAACTATGCTTCCTCAAGTAAAATCCTCTCCTCATGCAACCAACAAAAAACAAAATAACACTGTATCTTGCGATGAGGCAAGCCACCCTAAACCCTCTATGTGGGTGGATGCATCATCCCCCACAACTCCTGCTAATTATATATACTAACTCTATGATCGCACAATCCCTGGGGAAAGGGAATTTTCCCTCACCCAAGGATTGTCAGTCTTGCACAAATGTCAACCTTTTGCGGTCAACTTTCTTGCTGTTGATATTGTGGTGTGTCAACCTACTGAGGCATTATCATACACACACATTATATGTACCTATAGATTATATATATACAGGGCCGGCCTTAGCTGAAATGGCGCCCTAGGCGAAGTAGTGCTCTGGCGCCCCTTGAGCCACACTCACTCCATACTCATTTTACACCCCTATTTGAGCCACACCCACAGATACATCACTCCCCATAAAAGCCACTTCAGTTATTTCATTCAATTTTTTTAAATGTATGAAAATAAGTTTCTATTGTAATGTTTTTTTTTATTACCAAGCGTTTTCCGAAAGTTACGAAGTCCAAAATTAATACCAGAGTTCATCTGACAAGTAACATCAAAAATCAGAACCAGCTGAGACACACACACACACACACACACACACACACACACACACACACACACACACACACACACACACACACACACACACACACACAAAATGCAGTCCCAGCAGGTGCTCAAAGCTGTGCCATCAACTGGCAGGTACCATTCACCAAGGACTTTTATTGAAGAATGTTTTGATGGTTACATTTCACAGCCCCCCTGCCTTGAACATAACTTTTGGTCTGCCTGTGTCAGGACTGGAATGACAAAAAAAGGGAGACCCGTTTACATTTTTCTACTCACTTTGCATGCTATTTCTTTAAATTAATCACTAGTTTTTCTGCAAAACACTTATGCTTCTATCTACCTGTTTATGCTTCTACCTGTTTATGCTTCTTGATTGTATTACCTTAATAATTTATTACATGTAAGTTGCCAGTTTTAGGAGGAATTAAAAGGGACAATGCAAAATTTGGAGTCAAAATAAGACAGTTGAGAAAGAGGTAAACTGCCACAACCAAAGATCTGCAAGCAGCACTGTCATGATCACATCACCCATTTATAACTAAACCTGGTGAGAGGACAAATGAAACATTCACAGACAACAGCCGAACAAGTCGCTAGAGAAGTAAACACTCCAGATGCTATCTTCTCTGCAACCTTTGTACTACTACAAGTGCACAAGTTTTTGCTGTCCTTACCATTCTATACTGCTGTTTAAATCCAAAAACACCACCAACAGAAACTAACCATACACACAGCTGTGCCACAGTTCACAGAAGACACACAAACATTTTTTCCAGTAAGCAATGAAACAAACTATATGAACCAATGGCAAAACCGTCCAAATCAGAACATTTCAACCATAAAGGCCACTCACACTGGTGTCATTACAATCCACCAATACCAGTCAATATGCACAATCCCTGCAGAAGTAAATGTCATCTGAATAATTCCACATTAAAGAGATCTGTAGCTAATGAAAAGGTTGCTGCAAGCAAACAACTTTATATTTCAGTGTTTCATCTACCAATTCAGTGTCTGCTGTCAATGAAGAAGAAATTGCCTACATTACATTAAAAAGAAAGGTAAGCTGGTAATATTGCACTAGGGAAAAGATGGCAAACTGAAAACAGGTTCATAGTTACTAGGCATCTCATCCAAAGGAGTGCATATTCAGGATTGCAGCACCCCACCCCCTTAAAATACAACACAGTATCAAGGATGAACAGAATTACCTCTTGCCTCAATGTATGGACAAAATTTAAAGAACTGCTTGACAAGCAAAAATACAAAAAAAAAAAAATCTGGAACTGAACAGGCATGCAACAACAGGAATGACTAGAAGGCTGATGGACACTCTTGTAAACAGTTATTTCTTTGTTTCTGTATTAAGGTTCTTAGGATCATGGGATGATACTACGCTATTGGCCTGGAGGCCCTTATAAGCCTAGCCAAGAATTTCACCCATGTTCCCTATAAGATTAGTTTTTTTTCTTACTTTTAAATATGTATATACATTTCTGATTACAAATTTTGTACTGATTATGTTTTATAAAAATTTAATAAAAACATTTTCAAAAAAAAAGAAATTCTGATCAGTTATTATTTTTTTATGAAGGTAAGAATAAAGAACATACTGGGTCAAAATAGACTGTCTCCAAATTATTGTCTCACTCTATTATCTTTTGTTACATCCAACAGAATTAAGCAATTCCATGCAGGGACAATGCTCACTCTACCAGGACATTGGCCTCATCTGTGGCTTTTTAGAAAGGGATAGATTCTAGAAGTAATCAGCAACTTGGTCATCAGTATATACTTTTACAAGACACTCAAACTCAACTGCTTCCATAGGTTTAGATCAGACTTCGCTCACACCATTCTCCAGCGGCATCTGCGCCCTCATCCTTCCTCCACCCATTTAGTATATACTATGGTAAACGACTCTTACAGCTAAGACTACTACAGCAGTGATACAATGATGGACAGAGTACATTTATTTAAGTAAACTTAATTTAACAGTACCTGTTCGAATGATCACTGCTGCAGTAGCCACTCTGATTATTTATTTATTTATTTACATTTGTTGACCGGGAGTGTCCAACTGGACGTAGGTCCATTATCAGCAGAGGCCCGGGGAGAAAAGCTCCACAGTTAAAATAAACAGACAGTAGTTAGATTGAATTACATAGCAATTAACAATTTAACATAGCAATTAATTACAAACATATTTACAGATGAAAAACATAGTAATCAGTAGACAACTAGAATCTTTATCTGCGAAGTACATAACAGACATTAACAAATGTTACAATAAGAAGTCCCTGTTGTATAATAAGTACTAGGCTTATGAGCATCTGAGCTTGCTATAATCAAGGTAGTTATTGACTATTGTTACAGTTTATGTACGGTAAATCTGTCATGAAAACTTTGTGGGTTTGCTTCCTTTGAAGTGTTATTTGCTCTGTTATATTGCAATCAACCTGCACATATGAGAAATGCTTCTGATTATGTTCTTATGAAGTTTGCACTATAACATGTACATTGTCTCCAATAGACATTACAGTGTGTTGGCATGTTGACTGCAGTGCCACATTGACTCACTTTGAGAAAAACACATCTTCTATCCCTACTCACCTTATGGGATATTATGGGTGTAAGGCTCACACTCCATTTCTGTTAGGTGTGTACATCTTGTTACATCACAAGTTTAATGGCATATCCCTCATCTCTCATGCACGCAGTTCTCACCTGTTATGATTTTCATAGTTTATCCACTTTATGCATCATAAAAAGATATATTCTTTTCTATCTGAAATTTCTGATTGTTGAACATATCCTTGAGGGTTGCAGGCACTAATGACAGAATTTTCTGTCTAAGAATTTATACCTTTAAGAACATGCATGTTATATTGCCCCTTTAATTACTCAAAAATCTTTGAAATACAATGGTGCTAGTATTTTCGGAATTAAGACTTGTGAATGTTTACATATGACCAATAATGTAAGGAACGCCAACATACACTGCATTGTGCATTGGATCAAATCCTCCTTTTCAGCAGTACTATTCCTTTGCATATCACACACGAATAGCCTTTGGTACATTGTCTCTTCAATTAGTGGCCGTGATGGTGCAGTGGTTAGCATTGTTGCTTCATAACGAGACTTTGTCTGGTTTGATTTTCAGCTAGTGTGCCTTCTGTGCAGAGTGTACGTCCTCCCTGTGAATGAGTGAAATTTAAAGATATGCAGGTATGTGTGTGTGTTTGCATGTGCCTTCTGTGAAGGCCGGGTGCTGGGCTGGCAACTCAACACCATAAAAACACCACTACCAATCAATCTCTGGACTGGTGATTTGCTGTGGTGACCCCTAACCGGGAAAAGCTGAAAGATGTTTCTTTTTATATTGCCTCTTAAATTACACCTGAAGATTGCAGAGTAGCTCAGTGTAAGACTTTTCAGAATCCCTCCCACTGTAACCTACTTGCCTCATGTTTATTTATCATGCAGTTTTACTAAATCTTAAGTTATGTGTGATTGCAAGGAGAAAGTCTTTTAGCATTTGAACAACAGCAAACGCTTGATGATTGAAATAGGTTAATTGTAAAATCCTTTGTGTCCATGCACACAAAACACAATTTGTTTGTATTAAACATAGAAATTATTAATAATGCACTACCACTAAATGACTTCATTGCAATAAGAAGTTAACTGGGCATGCTAAGCTTCAGTGTTATGGTAATACAGGTACCTCCCACCCTTATAAAGGCATGTATAAATCTAACAATATTATACATTGAAGACAGAGACAGAATTTCAAATTTGTCTAAGTTCTTGCTTAAGTTAAAATACTATTTTGTGCAGGACAAAGTTAAAGTTTTGTTTTGACTTAAGCAAATAAACTATGCTAATAGTTAATGCTAGTCCTGCTTATTTAGTTGAATAATAATAATAATACAATCCATGATCAGTACTAGAATACAACATATGCCAGGCACAGTCATGAAAATGTAGATAAAACATAATCATAGACTGAAAAAAAGGCATTTTAATTGTAGGGAAATGTGAACATTCTCATCTTGAAACAACTTCGCCCATGTAACTGATCAAAAATCAGTGAATCATTATTGCTTACCAAGGACAAAACTATCTACAAGGATGGGGAAAGGAAGCTTTAAGGCTGTAGTCCTTTTTATTATAGTTCTTCATTTAATCAGTGAAACTGAGCTGTCTTTATGTGCAGATATTTTGTAAGCAGTCATTCTGAAAAAAGTAAAGAATTCAGCTTGACAAAAATGTGCATTACATTTATAGAACAACATGTAGAGTGAAAATCATTAACACTGAATGAAATATAAACAACAGCAAGTAGTGGTCCACATTTGTAAAAGGTAAAATAATTGCCGACAAGTATTCCTACAAAAGCACTGATGAAAGGCTATTAACTTTCATTTTAGAAATGCTGCTGACTGCATTACTTTCCCTACGATAAACACTTTTTCAAGGGATGAGAATCATTTCATCTGATCACAACAGATGAAAACAATGCTGACCCCTCTCAATACTATTTTCTGGCAGGCTCCTTACCTCTCACTTGTCCATTCTTGCTCCAGTATGCACCGTCTTCTGCAATTCAAATCCCGCGCCCCCAAAACAAAGATGTACATAATCTGTCGCACAGGCATATCCGGTGTTTGCGACCTGTTTTCGTCATCTGCGGCCATAAAAGGAGGGCGTTCTTAAAGAAGAACGTCCTTAGAAATGTTTTTTTTTTTTTTGTAATAAAAAGAAAATGAATATCCTCGCGGCCACAGGCAGTCGCTGTTTTACGGACAGTCTACCGCCAAGAACATCACAAACCCAGACTGGATAACAAAAAAAAAAATAAATCATTTAAATAAATAACTAAAATTGCGCCCTTTATGTGATCAGGCTGTACGGCGCCCTAGGCGGTTGCCTAGTTCGCCTATGCCTAAGGCCGGCCGTATATATATATATATATATATATATATATATATATATGTATATATTACATATATATATATGTATATATATATATGTATATATATATATATATATATACATATATATATATACATACTTACATATATATATATATATATATATATATACACACACACACACGCACACACACACACACACACACACACACACACACACACACACACATGGATCAATGGTAATTGATCAAAATTCTGCAACACTGAAATACAATTAATTGATGCCAGAATGTCAATGCATCGAAAACTTAACAGCGAAACACAAAAGATCAAAAACGAAATCAAATGAGAGGGAAAGGTAACAGAATGGGAAAACACCAAGAATTTATTTGGACTGCAGGTTAGAGAGTGCCTTCCCTATCAAGGATTGATATCACAGTATAGGCAAAGAAAGCAATAGGGGTCATAAACAAAGGACCAGTGCTGGTACAGATTTTAGTAGAATCTAGAACAGAAGCTGCCATTAAAAAAGGAATAAATTAGTAGAGCATATAAAATATTGCATGATAACTATAAGAATCACAACTCTGTAACACACCAAACACTTTATTGCAAAGCTTTCGGGTCTACACCCTTCATCAGTACAAATTAACTACATTCATTCAATACTTAAATAGGAGATACAATTAGGTCACATGCTTCAGCCCACCTATCACTCTAACTAGCAATCAAGTCTTAAGGAAACCATCAGAATAAAAATATATAATAAATATATTTACTAATATATAAAAAAAAAGAGTATTACAAATACATAAAATCATATGAATATATTCTTCACTTTTCTAAAACAGCATATTTGTTTAAAATACATATATATACACACATATATATATATATATATATATATATATATATATATATATATACACCCACTTCCAAAACAAGCTTATAGTTTTTCTCTTCGCTTTTTCATTAATACTGGTTTTAAACTAACAGCATTATTTAAACCAGGACTCACATCAGCCTGTAACCTAATAATCCATTCAAACTCTTTTAGCTCCAGCAGATTATTCATATCACCTTTCCTTATACTCATTTCTACTACATTTAATACCCTAAACTTAAACTTATGTTCTTCACCCTTATCCATAATATGCTTACTTAACGCATTTGTTATTATTTTCCTTCTTATATCTGATTTATGTTCTACAATCCTCTCCTTCAACTTCCTAGTGGTTTTACCCACATAAAATGATACACATTATGTACAAGTAGCCAAATATACCACTTGTGTTACATTGCAAGTTGTCAGAGCTTTTGGAACAAAAACCTCCATTTATGGGGTGCTTAAATAAACCATCACCCTCATATAAATCATTACAACAGGAACAATTATAGCATTTCCTTGTTCCTATTTCCCTCCCCACATTTTTAGCTTTTATTTTAAAATCCTTATAGCAAAGTTTTTGTTTTAATGTTTCCGAATTTCTATATGCATAACTTGGCCTGTCTCCCACTATAGATCTTACCTCAGGCATAGCCAATAGAAAAGGCCAATTTTTTTCTATTATTTTACATACATTATGTGTGTTTAAATTGTATGTAGTGAGATATCTAACTATTTTACCATCCTTATGCATATCTCTTTCACTCTTCCTCAATCCACCCGTCAAAACTGGTTTATACTTATCTCCCCTTTCTTTTAGCACCTCTTCATAAGCCATCTCTACAACTCGTCTTGAATAACCACTTTTCTGAAATTCTTTAGACATACTTCTAGCCTGTTCTATAAAAATACTCTCAACCATATTTAATTTACTCATTCTTATTAACTGTGCATTCACTATTCCTTTAAAGGTAACATGCATGCTACCCCTATTTATATACCTCAAAGCATCCACTTCCTTCCTATACACCATAGACTCTAATCTATCTCCATTCTTAAATAAATGTACATCTAAATAATTTATATCATGATTTGATGCCTCCATTTTAAACTTTAAGAATTCAGTGGACGCATTTAGATATTGCACATAATCATCTAATTCCATAAGTGAACCATCCCATATCAAAAAGCAATCGTCCACAAATCTCTTATAGAACAACACCTTTTCATTTAGTTGGTTTACCTTACTTAATATCACACTTTTCTCCCACTCATATAGAACCAAATTTGCATACGTGTTAACGATGGGAGTACCCATCGCTACACCAGTAAGCTGTAAATACGGTTCCCCATCAAAAATAAAAACATTGTGTGTCAATACTGCTTCAAGAAGCACACAAATATTTTCAATTTCCCTTCCATGCATTTTTACTTCATCATTTAAGAAATTACGAATAGCATTAACACCATAAATATTAGGTATAACAGTAAATAACGAAGTAATATCAAGAGATGCCATAACATATCCTTTAGGTTCACAACTCTGTTGCCAAATATGTAAGGTAAACCGACTAAATGAAAAGGTGTTGTTCTATAAGAGATTTGTGGACGACTGCTTTTTGATATGGGATGGTTCACTTATGGAATTAGATGATTATGTGCAATATCTAAATGTGTCCACTGAATTCCTAAAGTTTAAAATGGAGGCATCAAATCATGATATAAATTATTTAGATGTACATTTATTTAAGAATGGAGATAGATTAGAGTCTATGGTGTATAGGAAGGAAGTGGATGATTTGAGGTATATAAATAGGGGTAGCATGCATGTTACCTTTAAAGGAATAGTGAATGCACAGTTAATAAGAATGAGTAAATTAAATACGGTTGAGAGTATTTTTATAGAACAGGCTAGAAGTATGTCTAAAGAATTTCAGAAAAGTGGTTATTCAAGACGAGTTGTAGAGATGGCTTATGAAGAGGTGCTAAAAGAAAGGGGAGATAAGTATAAACCAATTTTGACGGGGGGATTGAGGAAGAGTGAAAGAGATATGCATAAGGATAGTAAAATAGTTAGGTATCTCACTACATACAATTTAAACACACATAATGTATGTAAAATAATAGAAACAAATTGGCCTATTCTATTGGCTATGCCTGAGGTAAGATCTATAGTGGGAGACAGGCCAAGTTATGCATATAGAAATTCGGAAACATTAAAACAAAAACTTTGCTATAAGGATTTTATAATAAAAGCTAAAAATGTGGGGAGGGAAATAGGAACAAGGAAATGCTATAATTGTTCCTGTTGTAATGATTTATATGAGGGTGATGGTTTATTTAAGCACCCCATAAATGGAGAAGTGTTTGTTCCAAAAGCTCTGACAACTTGCAATGTAACACAAGTGGTATATTTGGCTACTTGTACATCATGTGTATCATTTTATGTGGGTAAAACCACTAGGAAGTTGAAGGAGAAGATTGTAGAACATAAATCAGATATAAGAAGGAAAATAATAACAAACGTGTTAAGTAAGCATATTATGGATAAGGGTGAAGAACATAAGTTTAAGTTTAGGGTATTAAATGTAGTAGAAATGAGTATAAGGAAAGGTGATATGAATAATCTGCTGGAGCTAAAAGAGTTTGAATGGATTATTAGGTTACAGGCTGATGTGAGTCCTGGTTTAAATAATGCTGTTAGTTTAAAACCAGTATTAATGAAAAAGAGAAGAGAAAAACTATAAGCTTGTTTTGGAAGTGTGTATATATATATATATATATATATATATATATATATATATATATATATATATATATATATATGTGTGTGTGTGTGTGTGTATTTGTGTGTATATATATATATATATATGTATGTGTGTGTATGTGTGTGTATATATATATATATATATATATATATATATATATATATATATATGTGTATATATGTATGTGTATATATATATATATATATATATATATATATGTATTTTAAACAAATATGCTGTTTTAGAAAAGTGAAGAATATATTCATATGGTTTTATGTATTTGTAATACTCTTTTTTTATATATTAGTAAATATATTTTTATTCTGATGGTTTCCTTAAGACTTGATTGTTAGTTAGAGTGATAGGTGGGCTGAAGCATGTGACCTAATTTTATCTCCTATTTAAATATTGAATGCATGTAGTTAATTTGTACTGATGAAGGGTGTAGACCCGAAAGCTTTGCAATAAAGTGTTTGGTATGTTACAGAGTTGTTGGGCATTACTGAACAGTGACACCACTAAACTATAAGAATCACTCAGAGAAGGTTAGAAAGAACTAGGAAGAGAGATTGGATAAGTAATTCACAAACAGTAAAAACAAAATGAAAACTCCAGCAAAGCTAGAACTCCCACTGAGTGACCTCCCAAACATCTTGTATCAGAGGCGCATGGGATATATGCAAATGGCCATTATGAACATCAGGTGTTTCAGCTAATTGGCGATTCTGAATGCCCATGACTTGTTTTGTCGTTTTAATGGACAATTTCAGACCAATAAAGCCAAACCCCTGGCTGCGGATATGCATGTTTTAGCCTTGTTATGACCTCGTCAGCACAGCACAAGCTAAGCATAAGAAACGCAGGGCTGTTATACCCAGCTGATGTCCATTATCATTAGGGTCACTGCAAAAATATCCTAAACAACAAACTAAAACAATAAGTGAGGAGTTCACTGAAAAAGCCAATCAGTAAAAACAAAATGAAAACTCCAGCAAATCTAGGACTCGCACTGAGTGACCTCCCAAATCTCTTGTATCAGAGGCACATGAAATGTATGCAAATGACCCTTATGAACATCAGGTGTTTCAGTTAATTGGCGATTCTAAATGCCCATGACTTGTTTTGTCATTTTAATGGACAATTTCAGGACAATAAAACCAAACCCCACTAGCTGTGGATATGTATATTTCGGCCTTGCTATGACCTCGTCAGCACAGCACAAGGAGCGTGTTTGACTAAATATAAGAAATACAGGGCTGTTATATCCAGCATAAGAAACACAGGCTGTTATACCCAGCTGGTGTCCATTATCATTAGGGTCACAAAGAAACAATGGCGGATATATGTATGTCTCCCAATTATGCAACAGAGTCTGGAAGATTTAGGATCTTTGCTTGGAAGTGTTTAAATAGGTATATTTTACTCCAAGTAGACTCCAAAGAATTTTTCCTCAGGTGGGCAACAAATGCTAGAGGCATGACTGGGAAGAAAGTGGTAACTGGGAACATATTTTCTGGGACTGCAGTGAATTGGCAGACTTTAAAGATTCCCTGCAGGGTGCTTTGTCAGAGATACTGCCAAAAAAAGCCATTACTAGGAAATGGAAATCAAAGTCTAAACCAAATTTACTAGAAGTAGTGAATATAGTAACAGAGATAAACCAAATGGAAATGGGATCTTTAGAAAAGGGTATGGGAATTGTGGGAACAATACATGCAGAGGAGGAATGAGGTTTAAAAGAAGGCAGGATCTGAATGAGCTATCTTGTGTTTGACTGACAATGACTAGATAAATTGTAAGTGATGTGTAATGTTGACAACTATAGTTTTGTCAACATGGCTTGTAATGTATAATGTTTGCAACTGGAATTGTGTCAATATGGTTTGTTTTCATTTTTTATTTATATAAATGCAAGACTGCCGTCATATGTGATAACTTAATAAAGATGTTTCTTGTTTATAAAAAAAAAGGAAATCAAGCAATGTCCTTTTCTAAGCTGTTATCAAAACTAACCACTAACTTCAGACATAATTTGTCTGAAAAGTAGTGTTATGGAAAGGATTTTTCTACAGAATGGTGTAGTGTACAGGACAGCACTCACTAGAAAGGTGTAGGAGGGATCCCTGTTCCACTTTACTAATGTATGCCAAACCTAACATTGCCACTGCCCCTAACACCAACCCTATACCCTTAGAAATCTTTTCTGTAATACTACCACTACAAAAGCTACCCAGACACATACCATATAAATTACCACTAAATCTATCCCCTTACCTAGCCTGTATTCTAACCTTAACCCAAAAACACATACACACACATTCCCACAAGTAATGCTCAAACTTTCCCACACTCACCCACACCTACACACACATTCCATGTAACTACATTTGATATCTTCAGGCAGTAAACAAAAAAACATGTTTGATAAAACGTGTTCAACAAGCCACAAATTCAACCACCTTCACAACACTAAACTCACTCTATGAAGTGAATATTCAATCAAAAAAGGTAACCTATACATGTATATGTATATATATATATATATATATATATATATATATATATATATATATATGTGCGTGTGTGTGTATGTAATACATATTTATATATACACATGTATACACACATAAATATAGAGCTATATAAATTTACCATTAATGAGCTACCTTCAGTCATATGACTCTTCTAGGGAACTTTCAGTTTGAACACCGCAATGAGGCTAGACTTCATATATGACATCTCTTCCTTATGTAATATTTAATGCTATAAGGAAAAGGGGGAATAATTATTAGTTCATAGGTGTAATAAGGAGGTTTCAAGATTATTTTAAGAAGAAAGAGAGCTATCCTACTGGACAAGATGTATTAAAAATGTTTAACAATACTGATTAGAGTAGCTTGGATTAGAGTAGCTTGTTGGAGATATGGGTTAAGGGATGTTTTTGAAAATGAAACTGAACTGTGGCAGAGCTAGCCACCTGGTAGTGTGATCCTTGGTTGTAGATGACTGTCACTGCTGAAGTGACCCCCCCCCCACCCCGACCTCATATGAGAAAAAGGGGTTGGGGCTGGATGATTCTGGAAGTAGGTTAGGGTGATTTATACTAATTCTGCTTAATTCCACTGAATTCCTAATGTAACTGGTTATGTAGGGGAGGCATGATGATAATGGCAAAATAACAAAGCTGCAAAATAAGCTTTTATCTCTTTATATCATATTTATAGCAATAAACATGGTGCAAGGATTGTGAGTAAAGGGGAGAAGGAAGTAGAAGAGGCACTGGAGGAGATGGAGGGGAGTTTAGGTTTAGTGGGGGTATGGAAAGTAAGATGTTTGGGAAATATTTCCAGAGAATAACTCTGACGTGGCAGCGACAGATTATAGTTAAGGGACTTATGGGTGGTATGAAAAAGTTTCA